>NW_027187347.1:6179186-6284307 GCF_028583685.1 Petaurus breviceps papuanus
TCTCTCTCTCTCTCTCTCTCTCTCTCTGTCTCTCTCCCCCCCTCATTGAGTAAAATGTTAAGGCAAGACTCAGGAAGACCTGAGTTCAAATTCAGCCTCAGACACTGACTACCCATGTAATTCTGGGTAAGTTACTTAACCTCTTCCTCAGTTCCCTCATCTATATAGTCAAAATAATGGTAGCACCTACCTTGCAGGATTGTTGTAAAAACCAATTGAGATAAAAGCTGTAAAGAGCTTAGCTCAATGAATGGCATATAGTAAATGCTATTTAAATGGTAATTATTGTTATAAAATTCTATTATGTACATGTGATAAATAGTAAATAAAGAGAGGGAAGGCAATAGAATTAAGAGGGATTGGGAAGATAAGAACTATGATAAGATTTAATCAACAAAACTCTTTATTCATCAATGTTAAATCTTTTTTGTCATTTCTCCCCTTCCCCCATATTCAATTGAGTCCAACATTTATTAAGCAACTATCATATGTGGAAAAGGGTCTGATGCTCCTTTACTGAAAGAATATGATTAGAATATGATTTTTATTATAATATTAGCCAACATTGGGACATGAAATTCAGTCCTATGGACAGTCTGACCCTATGCCCATGTACCAGAAAGGGTTCTGATTCTTTGTCTTTAAAGGCTAATAAGGATGGGACTGATTTTTTGGGGACTTTAACAAAAGATATTTAATGAAGTCCTTTTTTTTAAAGCAGAAAAAGTATTTGAAGAGCTCACTAGAGCACTATCTAATAGGCTTCCTAATTTAAAGTGTCATCTATAGTGAGATGGGCTGGGCCAGTTGTTGGAAAATGGTAAATGTTATTCTCTTCTTTGCAACTCTGGGAAAAATCACCTCTTTCCCCAGCTCCCATATGCTATACCTATATTTGCAAAATTTCTCCCAATTAAACTTATACATACACCATGAATTAGACTCATACAAATACTTTTTGCTGAAAAATACAAGGTAAATTAAAAAAATAAAAACAAAGGAAAAAAAGTTGTAAGAAAATCATTCTATTTGGAAACTACTTAAATAGCCTCCCCCCCCAAAAAAAATGATAAATAACAGTTGTTATTGTCTAGTATTGCAACAGAAACCTTTTGTTTTAAAATTCAAATAGATTTGTGATCTCATTAAAATAAGTATTTCTTCCAATAATACAGAACTTGTTCTCCTCATCTTATCATTGCATAATTCAGTGTAGGTGGTCCACTCAATGTATTCAAATTCTTCCTCAAGTGGTTTTCATGTTGTATGTGGATACCAGTAGACAAAGAAAGCTTTTTAAAGGCTGTTCCTTGCTCTTCCTACATAATCAGCCTATTTTTATTAAAAATTAATTTTTATGGCCATGCATCGTTTTTATTATATCCTTTACCTTGATTCTCCTGCCCAATTCCTTATTTTCAATGGGTTGCAGCCTGCTAATGTCCACCATGCCCCTCTCCATTGCCCTTTGAGTGGTCTTCAATTTCAGATTTTTAATACTATATTTTATATTCCTCTCAAATTTAAAGTTACAAAGTTTCTATGTGTATATGTATATGTTGCTATTGAAGACCAACTTTGGGTCAATTCATAACAAGGGGGATAAAAACTACCTTTAGTAACTTCATTAATTAGGGCTCTTTTATAATTTCATTATGCGAGATAATTCGTGAAATTTTAATGAATTCATTTAAGTTGAAATTTTAAAATCAATGAAATTCAATTTAATGAATTCAAGAAACATTTGTTATTATTATTATTTGCTCTATACAGAGCCACTGTGCTAGGCATTGAGATTTTCCTTTTAAATAAAGGAATATAGTTTCCATTTTCATAGATCTTTCACCTTAGCAATGCTTTCATGCCCACTGTCCCTTCACAACAACCCAGGGAGAAAGTCACTGCAGATAATACCATTTTCCATGTTAAGAAGCTGAGATTCCTAAATACAACTAAAACTAACTCATCCAGTGTCCCATATCCAAAGGCTAGAACTCCTCCATGAAGCTTTCCCTGACATTGCTCCCTACCCTACCAATGCAGAAATTTTTTCTCCTCAAATTTCACGTAACATTTTGTATCCTTCTCTTGTACATGTATAAGCTATTTTGTTTTATAATGATCTGTATATATGTCACATTCTCCTGAGTGTAAGCTCTACGAGTGTAGTTTCTTTGCCTTATGAGTGAGTCTCAAAAAGTTCATTTCATATAAAAGATGTTAAATAAATGCTTAGTGAGTCAAAATAATTTGGCTGGCTCTGAGCCCAGTGCCCTTTATAGCACATTTGTCATGCCTATATGAAACAATCATCCTGTGGAAACACTGAGGGAAGGTGGATGCCAGCTAAGAAATATGAGTGCGATTCACATGTAGTAATAAATAACTGGTAAATTATTTCATCGTAAATTTAATAATATCTATGAAGCATTAGGGGAGCTTCACTATGTGTAGGTGAACCATTTTAGAAAGGAAAAGATCCTTATGTAATCCAAGTATTTCTATAAGTAATTCACATAACTCTCTGGGCCTAAATTTCCTCATTTGTGAAATGTGGGGTTGAACTAAATGAGCTCAATCTAGTTGCTAGAGGGTCACAGAGGTATGTTCCAACTCTAAATATACAGTCTGATGCCAACTAGCATTTCTATAGTGCTTTAAAGATTGCAAAGTACTATAAATATGTTATTTTATTTGATCTTTTCAACAACTCTGTGAGGTAGGTGCTATTATTATCCCCATTTTACATGGGGAAAGTGTGACTTAGAGGGGTTAAATGACTGGCCCCAGGACACGCAACTAGCAAGTATCTGAAGGAGAATTTGAACTCAGGTTTTCCTGACTCTAAGTTCAATATTCTTTATTGTAGCACCTACCTGCCTATATGATCTCCTGTATCTTTATGATTCATGATTTCCAGTATTATACTCAAGTCTCTCATCCATTATTCTTTGTTCTTTCCTGATAACCCTTGACACTGTACTATAAACTACTCACACCTACTATTCATTCTTACTTCTGTTTAATCTATTAAAAATAATGTTTTGCATCATAAATGATAGCAAAGATGACTAACAGGAAGTTTATAACAATGAGGAAATTATGAGAAAAAATCACCTAGTAACTCTGAATAAAATCAAGTCACTTGGTACATATAAACTATAGCTATGGGTACTGAAAGAACATTTAGATGAGATTTATCCATTTGCAAGATCATAGAACAGGAGAGTGCCAAACTGGAGAGGGCAAATATGTAAATTCTCAAAAAAGGGAAAACATTAGAATCTGAAAACAATAAGCCAGAAAGTTTCTAGAACTAATCATTAATCATTAAAGAGACTGTTAGTGAAAACCTAGAAAGAAAAAAAAATAACGATCATAAAGAGCCAGCATGACTTAATCAAAAACAGGTCATACCAGACTACCCCATTTCCTTTTGTTTTTTGGACAGTTTTTCTAAAGCAGTAGATTGGGGAATGCTAGGGATATAATGATATAGTTTACCTAGATTTTAGCACAGTTTTTGTTAAGATATCTCACACTGTTCTTACAGAGAAGTTGGATACATTAGACTAGATCACATCAAAATTAGATTAAAAAATGGCTTGATTAAAAGAATGATTGTTAGTAATTCAATTGTACTGGTTGTATGTGAACCACATATCAGACCTCCGTTGAATTACCCTGGGAACTTAGGGATTGTTCTGTGCTGTGGCACATTTTTTATCAATGACTTAGATAAAGGAATAGATGGCCCTGTCATCAAGTTTGCAGAAGATACAAAGTCAGCAGGGACAGTTAATATAGTGTATAACAAAGTCAGGACCCAGAAAGATTTTGACAGGCTAAAGAATCAGGCTGAATTTTTAAATAAAATGAAATAGGAAAAAATGTAACCTTTAATGTAGGAACAAAAGAAAAAAATCAACTTCATAAGTAGGACATGGAGAGGTATAAAAAATAGTAGTTGTCTGAAAAAAGTTCTTGGGGTTTAGTAGACTGTGAATGCAAAATGAGTCAGCAATATAACATGGCAACCAAAAAATTTGAATGTGATCATATGTTGTAATCTTTGGCTACATTGAGAGGCATATAGCCATACCAAATATGGAACTGTATTATATAGCAGAAATCATCAAAACTTCAAAAATAGAGTGGTGGATCAGTGTAAAAGGTTAGATACACAAGGCACAGCAGTCAATGACTATAGTAATCTACTGTTTGGCCAACCCAAAGACTCCATCTTCTGGGAAAAGAACTCGCAATTTGACCAAAAAAAAAAAAACTGTGGGGAAAACAGGAAAATGGTTTGGCAGAAACTAGGCATAGGCCATCATCTTACACCATATACCAAGATAAGATCAAAATTAGTACATGATTTAGAAATAAAGGTTGAAACTAAAAGCAAATTAGTAGAGCAAGAAATAGTTTACCTGTCAGATCTATGTGAGAAGGGAAGAATTTATGACCACACAAGAGATAGAGAACATCACAAAATGCAAAAGGGATAATTTTAATTACATTAAATTGAAAAAATTTTGCAAAAAAAAACCAGTGTAACCAATATTAGAATGAAATCAAAAAGATGGGAAACAGTTTTTGTGGTATTTCTGATAAATGGTGGGGAGAGATTTAGAAGTCAAAATCTTGTAAAAGTGAATGCTGAAAATGAAAAATACCGAAAAAAATTAAGAGAAGAGAGGCATAGTTTACAGGAATAAAGGAAAGTTGTGTAACTCTCCTCAGATTCCTATAATCCCACTCTGAGCCACACTTTTTTATCTAAGGACTTTGCCTCAAATATCATTTTTAAAAAATGAGATCATTTATTAAATTCTTCTTGTCTACTCTTCCATATCTCACATTACTCAGATATCATCACCCCACTCTCTCCTCCTTCTCCCTCCTGTCACATCAAGACGTGTCCCTTTTCCTTGTCAAGGCATCCATAGTAATATTCTATAATATCTTCAGAATTTTGCCTACTCAGGAAGTCAGTCAATAAATATTAAGTGCCTACTATTTTCCAGAGACTCTGCTAAGTGTTGGGGATACAAAGAAAGTTCCTACTCTCAGGAAGCTCATAGCCTAATGGGGGATACAACATAAAAATAACTGTAAAAAGGAGCATAAATTCACCTAACCAACTTCGCCTAATTAACTCCAGATCATGCTTTATATCCCATCTAACCAACCCCAAATGTCTTGTCATCTCCCTGAACTCATAATACTCACAACATGCACTGCTATTTTCTAATACTTTCTGCCTAGGAATAGTAATCAAATCAAAACTTCCACTGCTTCTGGAAATGATGTGATAGTTGACTGTCATATAACTCTACTCAACATCCCTGTCACTCTCCAGAACAAAACTTCTTTCCCTGACTCTCCTCTCCTATATATTTTGTTTCTTCTTATTAAAAGTCAAGTTCCAGGGGAGGCTATGTGGTGCAGCGAATAGAGCACCAGCTCTGGAGTCAGGAGGACCTGAGTGCTAATCCTGTCTCAGACACTTAACACAAAAACTAGCCATGTGACCTTGGTCAAGTCACTTAAACCCAATTGCCCTTCAAAAAGCAAAAAAAAAGTCAAATTCCTTTGAAAATAAAGAAAAAAAAGTCAATATCTTCCTTGAGGGTATTTGTATTTTTATTCTCAGCATAGTACCTTGTATGTAGTTACTTAATAAATGAACTTAAGTTCATTCAGTCATTGGTAAAAGTAACTTAAGGTGAGGAAATCCCAAGTTCCAATAGAAACTCATTGAGAGAAAGAGTTTCCTTTCTGAGGAGGTCCCTACAATGACATAAACATATATCTGGTTAAAAATGTAATAATATATGAAGTTATACCTGCATGTCCTTGTTGGAAAAAGTCTTTTACCTTTTTTTAATTTTTTTTAATCAACAAATGTACTCTGTAGGATTACCTTTCATTCATCTGTGTTACTATACACACATAGTACTACAGACTCAGTCAGCCATGAAAAATTATTTTCAAGGCCTTTCTGTTACTATTCCTTTTCCATATTTTCATCAAAGATTCCTTTGACATATTTATTTTAAACATATATATATATATACATGTATATACAAACATATCTATGTGTGTGTGTGTGTGTATATATATGTGTATGTGTATATATGTTTGTGTGTATGTGAAATTAGTTATATAAGTCCATAGATTTTGATGTTATCTTGATTGTCTTTTTAAAGTAACAAAACCATCCAAGGGGTGGCCAGGAGACTCAGCGAGTAAGAGCACCAGCTTCAGTGTCGGGATGACCTGGGGATCAAATCTGGGCTCAGATACTCAGCACCAAACCCAGAAATAACTGGCCATGTAACCTTGAGCAAGTTACTTAACCCCGATTGCTTATAAAAAAAAAATCCAAGATTTTTTCCATCTTCTGATGATTTCTCCTCCTAGAGTCATCTTATAATTTCCTAATACTTTCAAGATGATATCACATTGAAAATAGATTCCCTAGATATGCACTTTGTGGTCTAATCAGTCTTTCCAATTTTGTCTTTAGCACTCCATCAATTTCTTTATATAATAAGGGCTGAGTTGTACAGATTCAAACCTGGTTTGATGATGAAAATTAGCCAATATGTAAAATCAGATATATTCTTTTCTATTTTTCATCTATTTGTCATACATCTTCTATCTTCTTCTATGAAACATCTCAGGGTTGTGTGGTTCAGTTGTATCTCACATCATTTTTTTGTATACTTATTTTCACTGCTTTGTTTGTTTGCTATTAATAAAGCTATCATTCTTAAATTCTATTCTCTTTCCTAGTTAAAGATGTAACTAATGTAAGTCATTAGGGCTTTGCTTGAGGGTTCTGTATTAATAATAATTGATCTTTTGCAATTTAGAAACAGGAATAATTTATAATAACCAACTGCTATATGATGCTGGTTTTTTCACCCTCAATTCCTTATATCCATGCCCCAGTTGTACTCCGTCCCAGATGACTACCCCCAATTGGGATGTATTTTGCATCACCCATGGTACAGTTTATAGTACTTGTCCCAAATACAAAAATTGATAATTATATTTTTATTTACAATTTCTTACAAGTGAAATCATATTATAAGCTAGTTGGGTAGCCATTGACTGCAATTTTACTCTCTTTGACAATGAATTCAAATATTTGCTGGTTAAGGCTGTTTCTGGGTCACTTTTGACCTTTGCCTCATGAGAATTGCTTTATTTTGATCAATTTTTTTTTTCAGAAAATGGTGATCAACATTCTCATTGCATTTTTTCTGTATTTTGAGCATTGATAGCCTATTTCAGGGATGGGGAACCTCTGGCCTCGAGGCCACATGTGGCCTTCTAGGTCCTCAAGTGTAGCCTTTTTGACTGAATCCAAACTTCCCAGAACAAATATCCTTAATGAAATTATTTGTTCTGTAAAACTTAGGTTCAGTCAAAAGTTCATATTTTAAGGACCTAGAAGGTTACATATGGCCTCAAGGCCACAGCTTCCTCACCCCTGGTCTATTTTAATGAATCAGCTCTTTCATTGTTCACATGTAATAGGATCATCAATATAGACCAACTATGATTTGTTACAGTTGATGAACATAAAAGGTAGAGAAATTAAATGATTTACTCAAGGTCTCATAGATAATAAATAGCAGAGCTAGAATTTGAACCTAGATCTTCTAATTTTAGAGCCAGATTGTCCACTTTCCCCTTTCTTTTACTTTGAAAAAGATTTTACCTTTGCTTTAACCAAACAATGTTCTGCCAGCAAGTCAACAGATGATTTTATGTGTGTGGTATTTGAGTATTAACTATGGATCTTCAGACTTTCTTCTATTAATAAAAACAGCAACATCATCAATTTTATCTGTGTAACTACAAGAGATTTCTACATGTAGTTATAAGGATATATACTTTCAGATATTTAATTTTGCAAACCTTAAACCTTATTTTCCAACCGATCTCTTTGCACCTCACCTCAGCCTCCCATCCCTCTTCTGTCAATGAGGTCACCAAAAATGAAATGACATGTCAACTTGGTTTGTAGGATACTGTTCAGTTCTAAAAATTTCTTTATCTCTTTACCCCATACAACAGGGGTTGATACTTAATCTGTGATAATCTTCATAGCAATCTTTTTTAATGTTATTATGTTTATCATGATAACATCAAGATGATATAACTAAGTATCCTATGAGATAATGTTTCTTGTTGCCTTTGGGCACATTATAAAACCAACTCTGTCAACTTCTTTCTTTGCCTTTCAAAGTAAAACCTCTGAGCAAACCTTTCATTCTGGTGCAACTGCTTCTTATCTCATGGAAATGTTTATCATGAGAATATTAATATTTATCTTCCATTTTCTAAATTTTTGTTGGCAACTCAACAAACACTTGACATTTAGAGTATTTGCAATTAATGTTTAGATGATTAAAAATGTGTGATTCTTAGTTTTCATTGCCCTATTTTCTATAACTCCTTTACTACTACTGTTGAACTAAAATGGGGTCACAAAAGCATTAAGGCCCATTTTAAAATTTTATATTTTTATTGTTTGCTATGACCAAAGAATTTGTCGCCTCATAATGTCCCTACTCAGGGATAGCTTTTCTGTTCAGGAAGTCAGTCACAAGGCCAGAAGACCAATTTTTCACTGGTACTACATATGAAGCCTTTCCCTTATGGTGGAAACTTCCAGAGATATGGTCCACTTGCATAGCTTCTGAGGACCCAAGATCACCTAGAGGCCAACGTAACATCTTTAATGTTTATAAATGATTCCATTACCCCCACAATGTAATATGTCTAAATGTGTTACAAAAAGAACTATTCAAAGGGGTGCAATAGTAATGGAATGTGGAGATCCCCCTGTGTTGGCTTGGTTTTCAAATTGATTGTGTTAAAACCCAGAGCTTGTTAATCCCACTTGTGGGATGGACTTGTTGATGTGAAAAGAAAGTCCTGAAATGGGAGGAGCTGGTGACGTAGATTTGGAGAGACAAGAGAGAGGCAGAAGAACTTTTTGGAAGCAGCACCTCGTGGAGGCAGAGAGAGACCGAGAGAATTGCTGGGAGCCACTCTGAATTGCCCTGGACTTTTGAGACCTGCTCCCTGAGCTGCCAAAGACTGAGGAGACATGGCTGTTTTGCTGGTACTTTGTCTGTCTGTTTTGATGTTGTTTTGCTAGATTTGTCCACTGGTGAAAGACAGTCCTGTTGAAGAAGTCCTGGAACCTGGCTGTTGGCTAAGAAGCCCTGAGATTATCCTGCAGACAGAGAGTGAATACTGTCCACTGGTGAAGGACAGTGCTGTTGTTGCAGGGGTCTGGGAACCTTCCTGTTGGTTCAGAAGCCCTGAAGAAGGATTTTCTTGTTGGATGTTTACAGAAATCCTGGGAGAGGGTTTTGCTAATGTTTTCAGGGGTTCTAGGACTGTTCTACAGACAGAGGATGAATTAATGAAGAGACTGGCAATGTATCTTGTGGCCTTGCTAAGCCTTGTCTCCCCAGGAACTAAGATTGCTGAGAACTTGCCTTGTGTCAAGATGAAGAAACGACCTCCATTTGGGTATTAAGTGCTGTGCTTAAACTTGATGTAACTCTGGGGTAGATTCAATTGTGATCCAGAGGTGGGGGACTTTTGACCTTTTTGTGTTCTATGGTTGAACAAGTGAATGTACTTTACTTATGTTTGGAAACTAATC
Organism: Petaurus breviceps papuanus; assembly: GCF_028583685.1. Taxonomy (NCBI): domain Eukaryota; kingdom Metazoa; phylum Chordata; class Mammalia; order Diprotodontia; family Petauridae; genus Petaurus; species Petaurus breviceps. The sequence continues at coordinate 6,188,890 of NW_027187347.1, forward strand.
TCCATTTGAGAAGAGGGGCTTTGTGGTGGACTAAATGAAGGTATAGCCTAGGGGTGGAGAAGTATTTAGAACAGGGACTTTGTAATTGATTGAATGAATGGAAGGCCCTGGGGTGGGGTAGTGCTTGGAGATTATTTAATCACATTTAGTAAATGCTGTATTTGGAATGATGTCATGTTTTGATCTTCTCTGTTCTTGGTTTGTCACTGAATAAAATGGAGAGCACCTATGCTGGTAATCTGAACCTTGGGAAGTTGCCTTTCCTATTACATTACATTACATTACAAGGGGTTTTACTCTCTATATCAGTGACTCAATCTTTAACTTACTTCTATCAGTGTAACACCAAGCACACACAACTTCCAGGTTCAGATTATGAGCATAGCAAACTCCATTTATTCAATGACAGATTAAGGCCAAACAGTCCCAGAAAATCAAGATACAGGATTCACCATGTGTAACTCAATAGTTTAGTAAATTCTTAATTCAATCACAAAGTGCTAAAGTCCAAGTACTGCACCCCTGGAAAGCATATTCATTTAGTCAATCAAAAAGTCATCTCTCTAATCAACTGGAGATTAGTTTCCAATCATAAACACAGTATATTCATTTGGTCAGTCACAAAGCACAAAAATCAATGTACTCCACCCCTGGATCACAACTAAATTACAATCATCATCAGTTACCACCAAGCACTTTCTCAAAGGGGAAGTGGAGAGCACAAAGGCCATCTACCCCTAAGCCACAACAAGGTTACAATATCATCTTAGCATTCAATATCCAAGGAGAGGTATTTTTTTTCACCCTGGCCCGAGGCAAGTTCTCATCAATCTCTGACCCTGGGAAGACAAAGCTTAACAAAGCCACAATATACATTGCCAGTGTCCTCGTCAATCCACTCTCTGCCTGCAGAACAGTCTCGGGACCCCTGGAAACATCAGCAAGACCCTCCTCCAGGATTTCTGTAAATATAGAACAAGAAAATCCTCCTTCAGGGCTTCTAAACCAACAGCAAGGTTCCAGAACCTCTGCAACAACAGCACTGTCCTTTACCAGCAGATAAATCTGGCAAAGTAACATCAAAACAGACAGAAGAAATACTGGCATCACAGTCATGCCTCCTCAGTTCTTGTCAGCTCTACGTGGCAGTTCTCAAAAGTACTGGGAAGATCCAACTGGCCTTCAGCAATCTGGGTGGCTTTGGCTGGCAGTTCTCTCTCTTAAGGTGGGACAGGAAGGAACTGGAGCTGAGTAGGAGCTGGGCTGGAGCCAGTGCAGTGACTGGAAGTGGAGCAAACTCCTTTTCTTTTGAGCCAGCCAGAATTTCTGCTGAGGACTACTGGGGATGAGAACTATGGGGGCCGGAGCTACTGGGAGCAAGCTGTGTGGAGGCTGAGCAGTTACTTTGAGTGAGGAGAGGAGGATCTTTGCCTGAGGCAGCCTGTTATGTTTTTAAGCCTTGAGAATGTGGATGTTTACTACATTAACTATGTGTGCCAACTCTGTGGCTGCTGTGATGGCTTTGATTTTCTGGTCTTGGGATTCAGTTTTCTGGTATTTGAATAAATGTTCTAGTCATGTCCCCCATGTAGAGAGCCTGTTATATTTTGTGATTAATAACCATATCAGTATATTTATAGTTACTGTAGGCATTGTTAATACAGTGAGACATCCATTTCTTTCTGGGGTTGACTAACATATTCTACCCTGTTCTCAGCATGTTTAAGTTCCCAAAGATAGGCCACCACCACACAGTTACATTCAAATTTCCTCAAAGTCCTAAGTGAAATGACAATTTGAGGATATACACTTCCAAAACTTACTACTTTAGCTCTTGAGCTCCCAAGAAATGTTCTGTTTCTATACAAAAGGCCACTCATAAAACAATGCATTCACAATGTATGTGATATTTGTATAGCCAGGCATTCACAATGACATTTTTAGATCCCAAACATAACCATTTACTTATTAATAAGTTAAAAGAAATAATTGTATTGTAGATACAACAATTTTAATGTAAATATAAATAATAAATATACAATACATATATAAAATCAGATTATATTCTTCTACCAATGCACTCAATAGTTATGGTGCAGAGTGGACACACCAAGAATGAGAACACACAAGTAAGGAAAAGTAACGTATTTCAGGAAACTCATAACCCTTGGCTGTATGATTCTCAGTCCATTTGAGAATATCTGAACCACAAAAACTGTTCCCATTCTCTCTGCTTGGCCATTAATCTTTACCAGTCTTTAGATGAGGAATGCTTCTTTTATCTTTTAATTGAAAAGAGTGTTTATAACCTCTTTAACACAACCAACCCCCCTAAAGGACATTTAAAAAGTGTTAGCTCTTAATGTATATATCACTTCTCTTTGAGTCAGAAAAAAATGGTATAATATGATATAATATATGATATGATATGATATGATATAACAACATAATATAATGTAACATAATATAACATAACATAATATGATATGATATGATTAATATAATATAATGTAATAGAATAGAATAGAATAGAATTAACTTGATGTAGTATAACATAACATGACATAACATGACAAAACATGAATAATACAATATAATCTTATCACACTGGCTCCCTCTGGCCCATACAGCCAATAATGACCATTTATTCACTTACCCAGAAACTATGCTATCCTATAAGAATGGAGCCAGTAGCAACCTGCTTCAAGTTCACTCTTTAAGCCAGCTTTCCATACTACTTTACTTTCCAAACCTTCTCTCCTTTTCCCTCTTAAGGCAGAGGTGGCAACCAAGAGCAGCAAGCCCGTATGAAAAGCATCAGCTTTTTCTAAGATTGAATGGAAATCTTTGACAGTCGGAGTTGTGGGCACTCTAGGCCAATGAAACCTCTTCTCTCCAGCCAATGATCAATGACTTCGGTGAAGTCTTACCTGGGTGGCTGTCTTCTACCTTCTATGAATCCAGGGAGGCAGTTTCTCAGTCCCTGCGGTTTCTTCTACTCTTCCCAGGATCTTCTTCTCCTGCAGTTGTCTTGAAAGCAATTCATGTTCATATGGCTCCAATAGAAACTGTTTGAATCTCAGTGACTCACTGGTTAATTAAGAAGCTATAACTCTGCAAACTCCCCCTATTAAATCAATCGTACTCTTAAAAATCATGCCTCAGTTGTCAAATGTTTATGTGATTTTTAATGTTCTTAGTTTTATTTTCTTTAGTTATAAAACATGCATATGCAAATTAGATGGTACCTATTGTGCTTTTTTGTTGGGAAGTCTCCCAAAAGCTTCTGTCTCTTTTCCCCTATGATGCTGTGTTACTTCATACTCACATTTCTCTAGTTTTTTTTTTTATAAATGATATATTTTTCTCTTACATTTTATAATATTAAACTGTCCCCACATAAGCAAAGGATCATACTACATTGTTTGAAATGCGTTCTGAGTACTCAGATCACTTTCTCTCCGAAACTATCCAAAATCTCATCTGAAAGCTATTTCAGCACACATCTATTTAAACGTGGTGATTTTTTTAATTAAAAAGATATTTTTCCACACATATTATACTCACAATGTTTGTCCAGAAAAGGGACTATATCTCACATTGGTTGAGAATCAAAATCAATGTCTTCCTTTATAGAAAAACACATTTTCCTCCCTTCTCATCATTAACTGATTCTTATGAAAAGTGATTTAAAGAAACATTACAGGTTACATCATGATGAAGCAACACAGGACCCTAATAAGGAGATCCTGCAGGTAGTCCCAAAGGACGAGTGCTCTCTCTCTTTATCTTCAATCAGGTTCCTCTCTACCTTTGCGATTATCCTAAGGGAGCCTGACCTCTAATGAGAGAATTTAGGCTCCTTTTCTCATATTCTTTGCCTCTTACGCTGTTCACACAACATAGTAACTTGGGAAAAAGTATGTACTGCTCAGCTTTGGCCCATATACAGGTTCTTCCTGGAGTAGAAAGGTATTAAGTATAAAATATGAATCAGATATGGGAAAGCTATTTATTTCCTCTATGAAAAAGTAATGCTTAACAACAACAAATAACCATAGCACGCACTGATGGAAAGACTTTTTAAATGATTTTAGTACTTATGACTATTTTTATACTCTCCTGGGAGTCTGGGACAAAAACAAACAAACAAAAGAACTTATCAAAATATAAAGCACTTTGGAGATTGTTGAATGCACATTTTTATATTTCAATTCAGCTCTATCTTGTCCAAACATTTCCTTCCAAGTCTAAGTCTTTTGGCTAAGTCAGGATTTGACATCTTCTTCTTATTGGTTCAATCACATTTTAGTGCAAAAGCTTCCCTGATCTCATTCAACTACATCCAATGAAACAATGATCTCAGGAGGTCTAGTCCTCTCAGACAAAAATATTGCCTCCAAAACTGGACATGTTGACTTGACATGATATTCAGTCTCATATGTTCAGGGAAGTGTAATGGAAATGCAAATTTAAAGATCTTCCCTGCCCCTAGGCTAAAGTGCACCTGGAGCCTGGGGTGGGAGGCTTGTTTTTCAGTAGATACTTCTTGATTGGCCAGTGAGTCAATAAGGTTGTTACATGCTCTGAGCCAGGAGAAGGCTATATAAGCCCTGATGTATAGGTTTGTTTTGGGACTCACTTTGAGAAGTGTTCTGTGATTTGATCTGAATTCTGGGAAGCCGTTGTTGAGAGTCCCCCGGCTTTGAAAAACCCAGATGTGGAAACCCAGATGTTGACTGGGTATGGATGTAATGGTTGGACAGTTTGGAAAGCGGTCTACTTGATCTGTTAATGGCTTGATAATTCTGTCTGTATATTTTGAAGTTTGGGGTGCTGACCTTTTTTCCCTGAACAAGGTAAACGATATATGTCTGACTGATTAAAGTAAGCTTGTTAACCCATTTTGAGTTGCTTTCCTTTAACAAAGCAGATCCAAGAACCTGTATGGGCAGCAAACCCTGAGGACGCGCTTGGGGTGCTTGCTGCTACAGGAAGGAACACAAAACATAAGAGGCAGCCAGAGAACTTGACTCAAGCTTCCCAAACCTCTGTCCTATAGTCGACATATACGAATAGTTATCATGCTGCTAGAATAGAGGGAAGGGCAATGGCCTTCTTTCTTCACTCTTCCAGGGATAGATTTAAATAGTCCTGATATAATCATCAAGGAATCGAGGTACTGGCCCTATATATCATTTCATTTTAAAGATCCATAAATCCTACACACACAGTTCTATGTGCATACTAATAAGGATATTACCACATCATCCCAAAGTGGAAGACTCTTCAGCATTGAGTCACACATATCCATGGAGCCCAGAAAACTTCTAGGAAATATTCAAAATATGTTCTTTGGGATGGCCTCTATGGACCCCTTCCCACCCACATTCCAACTTTCACTACAATATGGTTATGCAGGTAACTCAAATTATGCCCCTAGTATTGACCTTTAAAGTTACAAATCTGTATAGGACATAGGATATGGTAATTTTAGTATGTTTGTCATCTTTCAGTTCAATTTGGTTTTGCCCTGTTTAGTAAAAGAAAATAACCCTAGAAATATTATTTATCTCTCTCTCTCTCTCTCTTTTTTTTTGCTTTTTGGAGGGCAATTGGAGTTGTGACTTGCCCGAAGTCACACAGCTAGCTTTTGTGTTAAGCGTCTAAGGACGGATTTGAACTCAGGTCCTCCTGACTACAGGGCCAGTGCTCTATTCACCACACCACCTAGCCACCCCTCAATATTATTTCTTTTTCTACAATCAAGTTACATACCATATTACTTTCTACATTCCTTTGTCTTTCATTTAAATAATTTGATAACCTACGTATTAAGTTTGGGAGGAAACTTCTGGTATTTAACTTCAGGAAAATTCTATAGCTTCATGAAGTTCATTACCAACCAACCAAGGATGTCTCAACCTAGGCTATAATGTTGGGACCTTTCAACATTAGCTCACAGATGTTCTTTTCATTAGTCTATGTTCCATACAGAGCCAACAACTATCTCAGCCAACAAATGTTTGTGCTGCACAATTAACTAAGAGGTATGCAAGTCAAATCAAGAAGTATTTATTGTATGATTACCATATGCCAGTCACTGTCCATACATTTAAACAGCTTACATTCTAATGGGGAAAAACAATAGATAAAAGAGAGCCAAAAGTGGGAGTGGGAAGAGATGAAGGTATCCAGCCAAGCAGGCATTGTAGAGAAAGTCCAGAAGAGTCAGAAGAAGGAATGAAGACATTGCTGGTCTGGGCCTTCTTCTTAAAATGGAGGTTATACTTTGTGCTTAAGGGGTCAAACATTGTACTGTCATTACTATTTTAATAATTATTACTTTTATTATTCTTTTAAACATTTTAATTTTTTGTAATTTCAATAATTTATTTTTAATATTTTATTACTATTATTATTACTATTTTAATAATGTATTTAGAGAAGGCTTATGCCTTTAGTAGAAATAGAGAGGTTACTATAGGACAGGGAGGAATAAGTTTTGGGGAAAATAAACTTGATTTGTTATGCTTTGGCCATTTTACCTTTGGTGGGTTGGTTGGTGGGACATTATTAGAATCTTATAAACTTCTCTTTTTCAATTTTCAGTAACATAACATTCCACATTCATTTTCAGTAAAATATATATTTCTTCCCCAAAAAATATACATTTCCAGAGGAAAAAAAATGGAGATCCTAGGAGGAACCAGACAATTAAAGGAAGAGACCTAAGGGGAAGAGGCTACTTCCAATGTATGAATTCCAGAGGTGGGGTGAGCTTCCAGGATGATGGAGGATTCTTAGATACTGTAGAAAAAGTCTGGGAGCATCAGGAGTGCAACCTGGACATGAATGAACAAGAATGCATACTACGAGACCCCATTCTGTTCGTTGTTTGTTGATCACAAATAAGAATTGGAAGTTGTAGTGTAGAAGAAGTCAGTTCCAACATGGTGTCTCCTATGCATATATTACAACCACAGAATATTCTTTGATAGATGTGTAGCACCCTGCACACCCTTTCAAGGCTGGGCTCCCAGAAAGCTAATCAGGTATGGGAAAGATTCTAAGTTTCTAGATATGTTATAGAGCAGAATTCTTAGCAAACCACAGATCACAAGCCCCCATGCAACTGTTTGTTTTTACTAGTGACCCTCAAAGCAAAATAACTTAATGAAGCAGTCTAGTAATTAAATAACAATAGAACATTCCCCTCATAAACCTAGAGCTCATTCTCCCACAAAGAGCCATATCCTTAGTGGGAAGAATGGACACACATAAGGATCATACACAGAAAATACACATGTGTGGAACACATGTGAGCAAGGCACCAATGTAGAGAGTTTTACATACAGAGAACATGATGGGCAGTTTCTACTTCTGATACTGAAGGGCTGCTGGTGTCTTTAGTGATGTCATCTTGTTACCCTCCTCCCCACCACATATCTTGTATCCCCTACTCTCTAGTAGGCATTAACACATCTATCTGCACAGGATGCTCCCTCTCTGCTGTTTCCCATTGCTCTTTAACTGCGTTCAAACCACTATGGACTCTATTCCAAATGAGACAATCTCATTTAGTCAATAGATCTCTAAGTAAAATCATTTTCCAGGTTGCAGCAGCATGAACAAAAATAATAAATAAATTCATCACTATGAGGCCTGGATTGTATCAAAGACTAGAGCTTCTGTGTCCCTGCTTAACCTCATTTTGAAGATTACCCGGGCTTTTTTCACTAAAAGCAGAATCCCAGAGTCTAACATGTAGATTTTTTAAAGTTACCTCAAACTTTTTTTCAGTGAGAAGCTGACAAGGTCTAAACAAGACCAAAAACTCAATTTGATGAAGATGAAATTACTGGTTGAATTAACTTTGTTAGATTAACAGTCAAGTTTTAGCTATTCATTAATTACCAAGTAAGAGGAAATGACTGAGAAGATCCACTGAATGGTGTCGATGTAATTAATGTTGACAGTTGTTGGTTTTGTTTGTTTTTAAACTCAGTTCTAATTACTGGCAGCATTTCTTGTTTCCTCTAGTAATGTAGTTCCTTGCAAAAAAAACTGAAAAATTCTCAGTAATAAGCAAGGTCTAATCACATTTGGATTTATATTTCAAAGTTATGTCTTTGGGTTTGACCAAAAAGATGGCACCAAAGATGAAGACGGAAATTGCTACCATGACTACCACCTCTAGACAAACTGTGAAAGTCCCTGAAGGCCAAGAAATCAGTGTTCAAGAATGTCCATAACCACAAAAATAAGAAAACCCCAAATTTCCCCTTCCATTCAAGGGACCCAAAAAAAAACTAAAGCTCTACAAGAGGTCCAAGTACCCTCAGAAAAAGTACTCTTAAGAGGAATAAACATTAATTATCCCCTGACCAATGACTACACTGTGAAGAACAGCTTATGAAACATTGTAGATATCGAAGTCAACAAACATCAGATCAGTCTGTAAAGAAGCTGTATAATATACATGTGGCCAAAGTCAACACAATGACCCGATATGATTTAGAGAAGAAGACTTAGGTTTTGCTTTCCCCAGACTATAATGCTTTGAATATTGTCAGCAAAATTGGAATCCATTAAGTTATGCCCAACTCAACTACTGGTGTGCATGTGTGTGTGTGTGTGTGTGTGTATGTGTATGTGCACATCCACATGTGTATGGATGGAAAGAGAGGAAGGAGAGAGGGAGAGAGAGAGTTGCAAAGAAAAATGGAGAGGTCAGAAGATAAAAGAAGAGAGAGAGAATAAAGAAGAAAAGAGGAGAAAAGGAGAGAAGAGAAAGCAAAGCAGAAAGAGGAAATCACAGAGAAAAAAGTTAAAAAGAAAGAAATAAGAGGAGAGAGCCAGAGAAGAAGAGGATCTGACTTCTTCCTTGACTCTACACAACCTACTCCAGTCAGGTGGCCCCACTCACTTGTTTCCCCTTAGAGAAGGGAAGTGGAAGGGAACAAGTATTTTATTAAGGCCCTACTATGTGCCAAGTACAATTCTAAGCACATTAAAAATATTATCTCATTTGATCCTCACAGAAACCTTGTGATGTTAATATTATTATGATCTCCCTTTTGCAGTTGAGAAAACTGAGGCAGACAGGTTAAAGGAGTTACCTAAAGTCACATAGCTAGTAAGTATTTAAGGTAAAATAGGTTCCAGACTTAGCACTCTATCCACTGTGCCATCTAGCCCAATAGAGACTCTATCACAGAGCAATCTTTGGGATTTTGTGCCTTTCCTAATGCCAATATGCTTTTTAAAAATGAACAAATACATTTAAAAAAAAACTTCACTGAGATATCAGTTTTCCTCATTAGGAAGGTCTTGGTTGTTTCAAATCAAAACATTATTTCACTGTACTGCCTTACTTTTAGTCCTTTAAAACTTTTTTTTCCTAGTTCCTAATTATCTGACTGGAATTTGGAACTGCTACTGTTATTTTGTCTATTCTGTCCTTCTGAATCTTGACTACCTAATTTCTGATCTAGTCATTTCCCCGACCTCTGGTATTCTGTGAATGCGCTGGTTTTTGCCTGCTGACATGGTTTCTGGATTATATCATATCTATGGGTTTTGACTCAAGCATAGCACTGAGCTCCTCTACACATCTATTTATTGACCTCATCTCACCTCACCTCACCTATCTTCCTTATGCTAGCAGCCCCCTGATTTTTCAGACCCAGTTCTCGTCCCCACATACATGATCCCTTGCCTCTTCGACTTATGTTGCTGGATGAGCAAAAGAGCATCCCATAAATGCTGCACTAATGGAGGCTTAATAAAGTGTTTCTATTCAAACAGACAAAACTGCACACTGAGCATCAATAACCTAGGTAATACAACACACAAAGTGAATTATTATGTGGAAGAATTAATTATTTAACATTTCCCTAAGAAACATTTTTCTTCCCGCAGCCCACCCTTCCGTACCTGTCACTGCATGCATAAAAGTCCCAGGAGAAAGATCATCTTTGTTGACCACTAGGCAATAAAAACTTGATAAAGTTTTCAACGATTGCACATCTGATGATTCCACAACACTGCTCTAATGTAGAAAGGGAGACATCTATTATTTTCTTAATGACATGTCATTTGAGGAGTCACCTGATACGTTGCTGTCTACTGCTCAGCCAGTTTCTTTGAAGGAGGATTGTGTCCTGCTAGGAGAAGGTTGGGAGATCCTACCTAATCAAGATTTTCCCATCAAGGCTATCTGTCAAACATTTCAGTCCCTCACTTTTTGGGGGAAGATGCCAGTGGAAAAATAGTGCCTGACAAGGGTGCTGTTGACTCAAAATATTATATCCGCAGATCCCAAGTTCTTTGTACATGTTATAAACATATTTTTTTAGAGATTCATGACTATGAGAGATAGTAGGGCATAGTGGACAGAATATTTGTTTTGAAATCAGAAGACCTGGGATTATATCTTCCATTAGAGATCACCTGAGTGAACTTGTGCAAATTATCTAATCTGCCTGTTTTCTGACCTTTAAAATAGGGATAGGTGGAGCCAAGAAAGCTAAGTGAAAGCAGGAATTCACCTGAACTCTATGAATCCCATCAGTAACTTCTAAAACATGAATCTGAACAGATTTTAGAACAACAGAATTCATTGGGAGGTACAGTGTGGCAGATTCCCAATCCAGGAAAGTGTGAACATAGGAATGAGCAGGGGGAGCACTGAGCAAGGAGCATGGAGTGGGCCGGTGCTGCCCAGCACAGATCTAAGACCATATCTCAGTAGAGTCTGAGCAAGCCCCAGCCAGCACATTCACCAAAGGCCATTCTCAGACCTCTCATTGAGGGACAGAGGATCTGCCAGTTAGGTAAGAGACAAACACAGGACCCACAGCAGCAACAGCAGCTTCTCCTAAGATTATCAACCCACTGCTTGGATGTTCTAAAAATCATCTACCTGAAATTCCAGGTGCCAACATGGCTGAGTAAACCCTAGTTACTCTAATCCCCCGCTCTGACCCTAAAAACCCAGAGATTATTGCCCCAGTGTAAAATCCTGAACTAATGGAAACAGCGGCAGTTTTAGAAGTCTAGAGTAAGGGTGTAACTGAGGCTGTGCTGAGTCTGAAGTGAAAGGTAGGAGGCATTCCAACAAGCCCCTTATCAGCTGACCAGCAGGAGATTCTGAATCCCAGGGGGGTGGAGCCAGCAAGCAGGTACACCAGAAACCCAGGGGCACCTTAGCATAATCAGGGAAATCTGCAGACACCAGTGTGGCTGGACACCAGCTGCTGAGCCTGCTTGAGCTCTAGCACAGGAGCACAGAGGCTGAAATCTGAAGTGGCCAGACCACCCATCACCCACACCTTACTCTATGAGTTTCAGCGTAACCCATGGGAAACACTGAAAGTCCTGTCATTGGCCTAAGTCTAGACACCCAGAAGCTACAGCACACAAAGCCAACAACCAAGCCCCTAGCTCCCATATTGAGAATCATGGGTCAGAGCCCTCTATACACCAGAAGCACAAATCCACTTTAAAAGCCAGGGAATAGGTGATCACAAAGGACCAGAAACAAGTGGTTAAAGAAAAAAAAAAAGATGACTGAAATCTATTTCGAGGGAGAGGAACCAATTTCAAAACGGACACCATGATTCCATACCCACATCTGAGACCACAGAAGGAAATATGAACTGGTCTCAAGCCCAGAGAGCATTGTAAGAAGAGCTCAAGAAAGATTTTTAAAAGCCAAATTAGATAGGTAGAATATAAATTGACCAAATCTCTTAAAATTACAATTGCCCAAGTGGAAAAAAATTTCACTGAAGAAAACATATCCTTAAGAAGAAAAATTTGTGAATTGGGAAGGGAGTTTCAAAATCTAACTGGAAAAAATATCTCCCTAAAAATGAAATCTGAACATATGGAAACAAGAAGCAGTCAAATGGATCACAAAGATTAAAAAAAAAAATAGAAGAAAATGTAAAATATCACATTGGAAAAATAACTGACCTGAAGAACAGATTCAGTAGAGATAATCTAAGAATTATCAGCCTAAGAGACAGCTAGGTGATGCACTAAACAAAGCACTGGCTCTGGAGTCAGGAGGATCTGAGTTCAAATGCAGCCTTAGACATTTAACACAAAAACTAGCTGTGTGACCTTGGGCAAGTCACTTAACCCCAATTGCCCTCTAAAAAGAAAAAAAAAAGAATTATCAATCTACCAGAAAGCCATGATAAAAAAAAAAGCCTGGGCAATATCCTCCAAGAAATTATGAAAGAAAAATGCCCAGAGGTCCTAGCACCAGAAGGTAAAATAGTTATTCAAAGAAATCTCTGGATACCTCCTGAAAGAGATGCCAAATTAGAAATTCCAAGAAATATTGTAGCTAAATTCCAGAATTATCAGGTAAAGGAAAAACTACTGTAAGCAGCCAGAAAGCAACAATTCAAATATCATTGAATTACACTCAAGATCACACAAGACCTAGCAGCTTCTACATTAAAAGATCAGAGGGAATGGAATGTGTTATTTCATAAGTCAAAAGAGCTTGAACTGCAACAAAGGATCAACTATCCTGCAAAACTGAGCATAATCTTTCAGGGAAGCACATGGTTATTCAATGAAATGGGGGAATTCCAGATCTTCCTGATGAAAAAGCCAGAGTTAAATGAAAAATTTGATATCCCAATATGAGACTCAATAGAGACATAAAAAGGTAAACAAGGAAAACACACACACACTCACATAATTTGTGATTCAATAAGAGCAAGCTCTTTCCATCCCTATAGGAGAAACTGATCACTGTCGATATTGAGAATTGTATGATTATCATGACATTTAAAAGTTATATACATAGATAGAAGGTGTGGGTATAAATTAACAAATCTGATGATAAAAAAAAAAACCTTGGTAAGGAGTACAAAGGGATTGTAATGGGAGAAAAGGAAATGAAGAGGCAGAAAAAGGTAAATCATGCCCCACAAAGAGGCATAAAAATATACTATAGTGGAGGGAATGAAGGGAGCGAGATAGGTGTTATATGAATTTTACTCTCATTGCATTTGTGTCAAGGAGGGAACAACATAATCACTTAAATATAGGATTCTAACATGAAGAGACACAAAAACTCATTGTAATAGAGGGAAAGTAGGGAAGGAGAGGAGCATTGTATGAAGCTTACTCTCATTGGAATGGGTTCAAGGAGGGAATAATATACTTCATAAAGTATAAAAATCAATCATGCCCTACAGGCAGTAGGAGAGGAAAGGGGGAAAAAGGTGGGGGGTAAAAGGGAGGAAAGAAGTGGTAAGGGAGAAAGGTAGGTAAAGGGAGGGGGTGCATAGGGAGGGAATATTGAGGGAGGCAGTGGTCAAAAGGAAAATTCTTAAGGAAGGGAAGGGATAAGGGAGAAATAAAAGCATAAACAGGGGAGGGAATAAGATGGAGGGAAAGACACAGATAGTAATCAAAACTGTGAATGTGAATGGGATGAACTCTCCCATAAAATGAAAGCAGATAGCTGAATGGATTAAAGACCATAATCCTGCAATATGCTATCTACAAGAAATACATTTGAAACAGGTTGCATAGATAAAGTAAAGGTAAAAGGTTAGAGTAGAAAATATTATGCTTCAGTTAAAGTAAAAAAAAAAAAAGGTAACAATCCTTATCTCAGAAGAAGCAAAAGCAAAAATAGATCTAATTAAAAGAGATATGGAAGGAAACTATATCCTGCCAAAAGGCACCATTAAAAATGAAGCAATATCATTACTAAACATATATGCATCAAGTGGTATAGCATCCAAATTCCTAGAGGAAAAGTTAAGGGAGTTAGAGGAAGAAATAGATAGCAAAACTATACTCATGAGGGACCTCAATCTCCCCCTCTCTGAACTTGATAAATCTAACCTCAGAATAAACAAGGAAGAAGTTAAGAAAGTGAATAGAATTTTAGAGAAGGTAAATATGATAGACTTCTGGAGAAAACTGACTGGGGATAAAAGGATTATACCTTCTTCTCAGTGGTACATGGCACATACACAAAAATTGACCATGTACTTGGGCATAAAAACCTCACAATTCAGTGCAAAAAGGCAGACATATTAAATACATCCTTCTCAGATTATGAAGGAAAAAAATATATGTAATAAAGGACCATGGAAAGATAGACTAAAAGCTAACTGAAAATTAAATCATTTAATTGTAAAGAATAAATGGGTCAAACAAGAAATTATAGAAATAATCAGTAACTTCATTCAAGAGAATGACAATACTGAGACAACATACCAAAACTCGTAGGACACAGTTAAAGCACTTCTCAGGGGAAGTTTTATGTCTCTCAATGCATAGATTAATGAAATAGAGAAAATGGAGGTCAATAAATTGGTCATGCAACTAAAAAAATTAGAAAAAGAACAAATTGAAAATCTCCAATTAAATACTAAATTAGAAATTTGAAAACCAAAGGTGAGAATAATAAAATTTAAATTAAGAAAACTATTGAATTGATAAATAAAACTAAGAGATGGTTTTGTGAAAAAAAAATTGATAGCCTTTTAGTCAATGTGATAAAAAAAAGAAAAAAGAAAGCCAAATTACCAGTATCAAAAAGGAAAAAGGTGAATCTATCTCCAATGAAGAGGAAATTAAGACAATAATTAGGAATTATTTTTCCCAATTGTATGCCCATAAATTTGACAATCTTAGTGAAATGGATGAATATTTACAAAAATATAAATTGCCCAGATTAACTGAAGAAGTAAATTACCTAACCCCTTTTCAGAAAAAGAAATTGGACAAGCTATTAATGAATTCACTAGGAAAAAATCTCCAGGACAAGTCGATATAATAGCGAATTCTATTAAATATTTAAAGAATAATTGATTCCAATACTTCACAAACTATTTGGGAAAATTGGAGAAGAAGGAATCCTACCAAATTCTTTTTATGACCCAAATATGGTACTGATACCTAAATTGGGAAGAGACAAAGTGGAGAAAGAAAATTATAGACTAATTTTCCTCATGAATATAGATGCAAAAATTTTTGAATAAAGTATTAGCAAAAAGACTATAGCAATTTATCACAAGAATAATATCCTTTGATCAGGTAGGATTTATTCCAGGAATGCAAGAATGGTTCAATATTAGGAAAAGTATCAGTATAATTGATCATAACAACAACCAAACTAATAGAAACCATATGATTATCTCAATAGATGCAGAAAAGGCTTTTGACAAAATACAGCACCCATTCCTTTTAAAAACACTAGAAAGTACAGGAATAAATGGAGTCTTCCTTAAAATAATAAGTAGCATCTATCTAAACCTATCAGTAAGTATTATATTTAGTGGGGATGTGTTAGAAACATTTCCAATAAGATTGGGAGTGAACCAAGGATGTCCACTATCTCCCCTCTTATTCATTTTGGTACTAGAAATATTAGCAGTATCAATAAGAGAAGAAAAAGCAATTGATGGAATCAAATTAGGCTAAGAAGAGACTAAGCTAAAACTCTTTGCAGATGATATGATGATATACTTAGAGAATCCTAGAGAACCAAGTAAAAAACTACTTGAGATAATAGATAAATCTGGCAATGTTTAAGGATATAAAATAAACCCACATAAATCCTCAGCATTCATATATATATATATATATATATATATATATATATATATATTTCTAATGAAATCCAACAGTAAGAAATAGAAAGAGAAATTCAATTTAAAATTACTGTAGACATTATAAAATATTTGGGAATCTACCTTCCAAAACAAACCCAGAACCTATATGAACACAATTACAATACGCTTTTCACACAAATAAAGTCATACCTAAATAATTGGAAAACTATCAGTTGCTCATGGCTAGGTCAAGCTAATATAATGAAAATGACAATTTTACCTAATTAATTTATATTATTAGTGCCATACCAATCAATGTCCCAAAAATATTTTATAGACCTAGAAAATATAGTAACAAAATTCATTTGGAAAAGCAAAAGGTCCAGAATATCAAGGTAATTAATGAAAAGAAATACTAGCAAAGGTACCCTAGCCATAGAAGATTTTAATCTGTATTAAAAAGCAGCAGTCATCAAAACTACTTGGTACTGGTTGAGGAATAGAGTAGTGCATCAATGGAATAGATTGGGTACATAAGACACAGCAGTCAATGACTGAACTAATCTACTGTTTGACAAACCCAAAGACCCCAGCTTTTGGAATAAGAACTTACTATTTGACAAAAACTGCTGGGAAAACTGGGAAACAGTATGGAAGAAACTGGGCATAGACCAATATCTTACACCATACACCAAAATCAAGTCTAAATGGGTGCATGATCTAGGTATAAAGGCTGATACTATAAGCAATTTGGAAAACAAGGAACAGTTTACCTGTCAGATTTATGGAGAAGGGAAGATTTTATGACCAAACAAGAGTAAGAGAGCATTATGAAATGCAAAATGCATTATTTTGATTACATTAAATTTAAAAGTTTATTTAGAAATAAAGCCAATGTAACCAATATTAAGAGGGAAGTGGAAAATTGGGACAGAATTTTTACAACCAGTGTCTCTGATAAATGCCTCATTTCTAAAATATACAGAGAATTAAGTCAAATCTATAAGAATATAAGTCATTCCCCAGTTGATAAATGGTCAAGGGATATGAACAGTAAGTTTTCCTAGGAAGAAATTAAAGATATCTTTAATCATATGAAAAAATGCCCTAAAATCACTATTGATTAGAGAAATGCAAATCAAAAGAACTCTGAGGTACCACATCTCACCAATCAGATTGCTAAGATGATGAAACAGGAAAATGACAAATGCTGGAGAGGATTTGGAAAAATTGGAACACTAAAGCATTGTTAGTGGAGTTGTGAACCAATTCAACCATTCTGGAGAGCAATTTGGAACTCTACCCAAAGGGCTTTAATAAGTGCACACCTTTTGACCCAGCAATACCACTTCTAGGGTTGTATCCCAAAGAGATCATAGAAGTATGAAAATTTGTACAAAAGTATTTGTATATTTGTACAAAAATATTTATAGCAGCTCTTTTTGTTGTGGCAAAGAATTGGAAATGGGGGGGGTGCCCATCAATTGGGGAATGTCTAAAGAAGCTGTGGTATATGAATGTAATGGAATACTATTGTGCTATAAGAAACAAGGAGCAGATGAACCTCATCATAAACTTAAGAGACTTATATAAACTGAGGCTGAGTGAGGAGAGCAGAACCAGGAGAACTTTGTACACAATTATACATGAATCACATATGTGACAACTGATTGATAGACTGGGCTCTTCTCAGCAATGCAAGGTTATAAGATAACTCCAAAAGACTCATGATGGAAAGGGATATCCTCATGCAGAGAAAGAACTACAGAGTGTGAATGCAGATTGAAGCAAAGTACTGGCTCTCTTTTTTGTTTGTTTGTTTTATTTTGTTTTGTTTCTTCTTTCTCATTGTTCACTCCATTGGTTATAATTCTTTAAAACTTGACTAATGTTTAATGTGAAGGTATTTGTACATCCTATATTTGATTGCATGCCACCATGGGGGGGGGGGGAACAGAGAGGAGAGCGAGGGATAGAAAATTTGAAACTCAAGGGACTGTAGAAATGAATGTTGTAAACCAAAAGTAAATGTATATATATATATATTTTTTTTTAATTGGCGGGGGTGGGGTATCTATCAAAGCCATCAGAGGTAAAATTAACAACCATGGACAATAGCAGAATATATTGGAGCAGCTGTGGCCTAAATAGAGGAAGTCCCTGAATGTGTAGGTGGCGAGACAGTCCCTTGAGGACAATGGCAGTTTCGGGATTCATGAACCCTGGTGATGGAGAGAAATGTTAATTAAGAACTCTAAAAAGGCCCAAGGACAGGGGGTCTAGCAGAGAGATTCACTATAGGGCACTACATGATGACTTCACAAAGGGTGAAAAGGTCTTCTGGAGGTAGTTCAGAAGGATCCCTTGGCTACATACTACACAGTGACCTCACTTCTGTTGTACATAAAGTTTGAGACTATCCTCCCCAGAGACCTTGTGTATACAAGGGAAGACAACATTTTGAGTTGGGGGATTGCTTTTTTTACTTTTTCTAGAATATTTTCCTAGTAGATCATTTTTCTGAAAAAAAAATACTAATAAGAGTTCTATTCCCTGATTAAAAATCGGAAGGATACTAGTTAGATGCTCATAAACAACAGCACCAGAAACCACAGCAATATTTAAGATTACCCTGAGAGAGCAGAACCAGGAGAACATTGTACACAATTGCAGACACATTGTATCTGTGATAACTAATTTTGATAGACTAGACTTCTTAGCAATGCAAGGTTATAAAACGACTCCAAAATACTCATGATGGAAAAGGCTATCCACATTAAGAGAAAGAATTACAGAGTCTGAATGCAAATTGAAGCAAACTATTTGCTCTCTCTTTTTTGTTTTGTTTCTTCTTTCTCATTGTTCATTCCATTAGTTATAATTCTTCTGTTTAATGTGAAGGTATATGTAGAACCTATGTTGGATTGCATGCCACCATAGGAAAGAGGGGAGAGGAGAAGGAGGGGGAGAAAATTTGGAACTCAAAAATTTGTGTAACCGAATGCCGTAAACTAAAAGTAAATAAATTTCAAAGAAAAAAAAAATTACCTCGAGAATTCTGATGGAGGAATAGTCAATCTCCCTTTATGAACTCAATTTGATAGTGATAAGGGGAATTGGAACAATGAACCCGAGGGGAAATAGAGGATGGAGGATGGGAGGGGTCAATCACAGCTAAGTCGCAGGCTCATTTTGAAGATGAAATAATATGTGTTAGTGCTATTATCAAAGAAATGTAGATGATCAGTACTTTCACAATTAAAGAAAGGAGTAATAAAGTGAAGCCCTTCTCCAGTTACACCTGCAAGGCAATTGAAAAACCACAATCACCATTAAGAATAGCCAGTCAATTTTCACATAAGCTCAAGGACATAGTAAACATCCCTAACAGGTGCTTTCCTTTCTCCTTCAAAGCATACAAAGTTCTGAGGAAGCAGAAGCAATGGGTACAGTTGGAGGAGGAACATAAGTCTTTACAATAAATGAAACATATGTCACCTCTACAGATTTGAGTAGAACACTAAACTAGGAAGCAATCTGGCTTCTTGCCTGCAACCACCATTAATTATCAAGCTTTGTGACCTTGGGCACGTCACAACTCAGAACCTTACTTTCTTCATCAGTAAAGGCAGGGGTTTGGCTTATATGGTCTCTAAGGCACTTTCCAGCTTTAACGTTCTCTGATTTTGTGAATTCATTATGAACAACTAGCAGTTTGCTCAATGTACCATGAGGAAAGGTAGAAAGAATTGCTGACATCTGATGCTTGCAAGGTCACCCTTCTCAGGGAGCTTTTCAAACACATTGAAAAAAAGGCACTGTTATTGATTCATAATGCATCTGGTCTGCATCACCCACAGCACTGCTAATGGCCAATCACCTATAATGCTATTGACCTCTGTATGTATTCTTGCTAGGCTCCTTGAGATACAGTCCATGCTGCTTAGCTTAGAACTTTGCTGGTCTTTCTTGACTCCTGTGCCACCTTTTACCCAAAAATTAGCTTGATGCTCATCCTTAATCTTTTTCTTCAATAACACTCCCTTTTTCATTCTATTACCTTATCTCTGTGAAACAGCCTCTTAATAGAAATTCATAGAATTCTCCACTTTAGGACTTAGATCAAAGAGCAACAAAAAGACTTAAAGATATTCTAGTTCAATTTCCTCATTTTACAAATTAAAAACCAGAGATTTAGAAAGATCAAGTGACAAGCCCAAGGTCACACAGCTAGATGGAGCCAGGACTACAAACCCAAATCTTCTAACTCTATTCTGTGCTTTTTACATGATAACACAATGCATTTCATACTGGAGCTACTTGTCATTTTGCTGAAATTATTCAATACATGAAAACTAAGTTTATGATAATGAAAAAATTTATGTAGTTCGTTATTTCTTCACATAATCTGGGTGATTTCCTTTCTTTTAATTTTGTGAAAGATGGCAGAGGAGTGGGTTTCTAGCAATTCATCGGAAAAGATCTCAGGGTTTTAGTGGAATACAAGCTCAATCAACGTCAATAGTGTGCTTTATTAGAAAAAGAAGGAAATTTGAGCTTAAGCTGTGATTACAGAGAAATAGTATGTTGGAAATGATAGTCTTTTTTTTATTTATTTAACTTTTAATTCATGGAATAAAACAAACATTTCCATAACACAGCATAATAAAAAAGATGATTGCTCATGAAACTGCAAATCCATTATGTGTAACTTGCTGTTTCTTTTAAATACATAATAAAGTTACCGTGTAAGTTTCTTTTTTTCCCTTTTTTTCTTCTCTCACCCCACTGTAGAGATGGCTACCATTAGACACAAATTGTTGTGTATACATATACATATATATATATAATCATTTTATACATGCTTCTATTTATCAGTTCTATCTTTGGATGCAGATATCATCTTCTTTCATATGTCCTTTGTCAATTTGTTTATTTATAATAGTCAAAATGATTTATTTACTCAAAGTTGGTGTTAAAATAACTTTACTACTAATAGATATGATATTCTATTGGTTCTGCTGATTTTGGTCTTCATTATTTCATGCAAGTCCATGATTTTCTCTTTTTCGTCTTTATTAATTTGTTTGTTTACTTTTAGTTTACAAGATTCAGTTCCACATTCCCTTGAGTTTCAAATCCCCTGCCCCCTTTTTTCTACCCCACCCATGGTGGCATGTAATCAATTACTTTCACATTAAACATTAGTCAGGTTGTAAAAAAAGGATTGTAACCAATGGAATGAACAATGGGAAAGAGGAAACAAAATCAAACAAGAAAAAGAAAGAGAGCAGGTAGTTTGCTTCAATCTGCATTCAAACTCTCTAGTTCTCTCTAGTTCTTTCTCTCAATGAAGACATCTTTTTCCATTATGAGTCTTTTGGAGTTGTATTATAACCTTACCTTGCTGAGAAGAGTCCAGTCTATCAAAGTTGGTCGTTACACATACACTGTGTCTACAATTGTCTACAGCTTTCTCCTGGTTATGCTCTTCTCACTCAGTGTCACTTTGTATTAATAGCAGCTCTTTTTGTGGTGGCAAAGAATTGGACATTAAGGGGATATGCATCAATTGGGGAATGGCTAAGCAAGTTGTAGTATATGAATGTAATGGAATATTATTGTGCTATAAGAACTGAGGAGCAGAAGGACTTCATATTTACCTGCAGAGACTTATACAAACTGATGCTGAGTAAGAAGGGCAGAACCAGAAGATAACCATAATTATCTAAGATAGACTCATTATTTCTTAAAGTGAAGTAATATTCCATCAAAATTATATAACAAGGGGCAGCCAGGTGGCTCAGCGAGTAAAAGCACCGGCTCCAGTGTCAGGATGACCTGGGGATCAAATCAGGGCTCAGATACTTAGCACCACACCCAGAAATAACTGGCCATGTAACCTTGAGCAAGTTACTTAACCCCAGTTGCTTTTAAAAAAATCATATAACATAACTTTTTCAGCCATGCCCCCATAGATAGGCATCCCTGTAATTTCCAGGTCTTTGCTACAACAAAAGAGAGCTGCTATAACATTTATAGAACATATAGGCTCTTTTCCTTTTCCTCTACTCATCTTTGGAATTGGACTACTAGTGGTATTGTTGGGTCAAAGAGTATAAGGTAACTTAATAACTCTTTGGTCATAATTTCAGATTGTTCTCCAAGATGGTCGGATTGGTTTGCAATTCCACCAACAATGAATTAGAGTCACAATTTTTTCACATCCCATACAACATTTATTGTTTTCTCTTTAATCATTTTAGTCAATCTGGTAGTTACAAAATGATATCTCAAGGTTGTTGTAATTTGCATTTCTCAATAATTTAGGGCAGTTTTATGTGACTAAAATTTATTTTGATTTCTTCTTCAGAAAACTCTCTGTTCATGTGCTTTGACCATTTATCAAACTGGGTATGACTTCACATTCTTATAGATTCAATGAAGTTTTTTACATACTTGAGAGATGAGACCTTTATCTGAGAAATTGTCCATAAAATTCCCTCCTCCCCTGCCCAATTTTCTGCTTTCCTTCTGATCTTGGCTATATTTGTTTTATTTGTACAAAACCATATTAATTTAATGTAATTCAAATTATAATTTTTAAACCTCACTGCTCACTATCATTTGTTTATTCATAAATTGTTCATCTATCCATAATTCTGAGAGGTAAAATGTTCCATGTTCTTCAAATTTTCTTGTAATATCTCTCTTTATACCTAGGTCATATATCCATTTTGCTGGTAAATGGGTCTATGGCCAATTTCTGCCATACTGTTTTTCAGCTTTCCCATGTTTTTTTTTTTTTTACCAAAGAATGAATTCTTATCCCAAAATCTAAGATTTTGGGAAAAGATTTAAGTCTTTACACTTTTAAATTCAAAGTTAATATATTTATTTGCTGCTGTAAAATGTATGTCTGCTCTGTCCCATTGCTCTACCTTTCTATTCCTTAGCCAGCACTGAATAGCTTTGGTAATTACTTAAGAAATAGCTTATTTAGTAATTACTTATAATATAGTTTAAGATCCAGTACTGCTAAGCCTCCTTCCGTTACAATTTTTTTCATTAGTTCCTTTGATATTCTTGACATTTTGTTATTATTTTTTCTAATTCAGTAAATTATTTTTTGTTAATTTAATTAGTATGGCATTGAATATATGAATTGTTAGGTAAATTTTTCATTTTCATCATATTGGCCCTGCCTACTCATGAACAATTAATATTTCTCTGATTATTTACATCTAATTTTATTTGTATAACGTATTTGTGTGGGTGTTGTTTATATTGTTCCTGGATTTGTTTGGCAAGTGATAATCTTAATGCACCCTGCCCTGAGAGCATTTAGTTCTATGTGTCACATTCTAAAGAGGACATTGAAAATCTGGAGAACATTCATGGAAGGACAATCAGAATGGGGAACGGCCCTGCATTCATGCTATATGAGGAAAGGATAAAAGAGTTCAGGATATTTAGCCTGGTAAAAAAGAAGACTGGGTTGGAGTAGGGAAGAAGCAGAGACAAAATAACTGTCTTCAGGTATTTGAAGGGTTGTCATGTGGAAGAGAGATCAGAAGTATTTTTTGACCATAGGGGATAGAAATAGGAACATTGTTACAAGTTGCAAAGAGTCAAGTTTAGCTTTGACTTAAGGGAAAAAAAGAATTTCCAACCACATAGAGTTATCTAAAAATTAAATGGGCTACCTTAGTAAGTAGTGTGTTCCTCCTCTTTTGAGGGTCTTCAAATATAGATGAGATGACTAATCATTTAAATATGTTGTTAAGGGAATTCTTGTTTAGTTATGATTTGGATTCTGTAGCCTGTATTACCCATTCTAAATATGAAATTCCATAATTCTATGACTTTCTCCATTTTTTCAGCTAAAATTGTGATTTTCTCTTTACTAAAATATTAGAGTGAATGTTAATTGATACAATTCTAGATATTAGCAATCTGCTGCTATTCATGTATCTGCATAATGCTACTTGAGAATTGTTTCTGAAGTAGATTACTTTGGAGGTATAAGAAAAACTGACAGGTTTTTACTATTTAGCCAACTTGGATCAGGAAGACTAGGTTTTCAGTTGACAAGAATTTATTGAATGCCTACTGTGTGTAGTGCGGTGTACTTGGTACATTTAGGTGACAGGCTGTGACAAATACATAGTTCATTTGTTTTCCTTCTGCTATTTTGGGCATTGATTCAACACTCCCAATCATGGGTTCTGAATTTTAGCCATTACTCTTGGCAATCCCTCTTGAATACAATTCTAAATTGAGGTACAAAGTATGTTGCCATTGGTTAACCCCCACTTCTTCAGGTCAGATGGATTCTCAGTCATTTATGGAGTTTAGTGACAGCTTTATTTTAAATACCTTTTTACTAGCTACTCACAATAGAGATGATATAATGCCTGTCTTACCAACAACAGACACAGAAATGTGTCCCTTTGTAGGGTCCTCAAGGAAGCCCATTCTTTGCTGGACACTAGCCAGACCCCACCATTTAAAGCTAAAGTTTATGAGTGGAGCCTCAGGTAGGGTGCATAACTCTATGAAGAGACTGGAAACATCAATCAGATTGTGGATTTCATAAAAACTCTAGCAAAGAAAGTATAGCTCTCAGAGAACAGGCACAGGGAAAATACAGTGAGCTTGGGGGACCAAATATCTTGGGGATAGTAAATAGTATCAAGGAGACCTTCTGATGGTTATTTAGAAACTTTAGCCTATGTGTTCGGATGTCACTGTATTTAATTGGACTAGCTGATTTGTAATGTTTTGAATCTGGATGTGGCTTCCCCTTCAGCTGAAGGGAGAGGGATGGATACATGGTACTTTGTGAAGTCTCTCCCATATTAATAAAGGTACAAAGACATTCATTTCCACTTAAATTGGGGGAGTTTAGGAAGAAGAATAAATTATACTGGATTTGAAAAGTCCAATGTCCTGGGTTCTAATCCTGCTACTTGCAAACCTAAATGACCTTGGACAAATCATTTAACCTTTCTGAACCTCAATTTTCAATCTGTCAGTGACTTGGGATATATGATCTCTAATGCCCCTCCAGCTCTAATTTTGTGAACCTATCAATAAAAAACAAAATACACAGATAGAGATAAACACACACATATATGCATATATATGTGTGTATAGATATTTATATCTATCTACATCTATATCTATATAATAGAGGTAGATAGATATATATGTATGTATATTCCTTCTACTATGTTTTAACCTTCAACTCTTCTAAACTACCTCAGCTCAGGTAACTGACATGAGAGCTTCTCTTAAAATTAATCCTCAGATTGTCCTATTGCACACATAGGTCAATGCCCTAACTCATCCTGAATGTGATAAAAGCAATAGAAAAGGAACCCCTTCTTTTGATGGGGACATTTAGTAACTTTATTATTAAGTCTTTAGATAACTATATATATATATATATTATATATATATATAATAAAGTTCATCCTGATAATAGATATTGACAAGCCATTTATTTTCCTTCTCAAGATTTGCAAATTAGGGAATAATTCCTAAAATATAAGAGAGGCAACTCAACACCAGGGCCTATGATAAAAGCTACTCAATGGTTCTTTAATTAAGCATCAGCAAAGCTAGGGAGCAATAAACTTTTATGAAAGACTCTATGTGTCTAACAACTGACGAAAGGCAAACCATAGGACAGAGGAGAAAAACAGAAAAAGAAAGATGAGCAGGATGAATAAAAAATACAGAAGACCCGCAACAAGTCTTTCAGGATATTTCTAGTCAAGATACAAGAAAATGAAGAGGGAAATATAGGTTAAAATAATATAGATGTGAATTAAGATTTTAAAAAAGGAAATCCTCTATTGCGAGATACTTGAAAACAAAGTATGCTATGTTTCATCTCTATTCTGAGTGATTCTTCCACTCCTGCGGAAGATCCATGGCTCTCATGACTCATCATGTTGATGGCATGCCCTGGGTTGTTAAAACGATGCTTAATGAAAGAAAATGCATTTTAAATGTTAACTATAAACTAAATACCATGCTAAGTGCTAAGAATACAGAGAGAAAATGAAGACAACCCCTGCTCCCATGAAGCTCCTATTCTAATTGGAGAAATCAACAGATGTAGAAGGGTTGAGCTACAGAGGGGATGAAACGGTCCAAAGGTCCTATGGGTTCAACTACGGGGTATGTGATGGAACCTGGGAATCTGGAGTGTTGGCTTCATAGGAGTGGTGCATCAACATTGGGAAGGGAGAATGGAGCCTAAAGGTCAGAGTAAAGTGGAGATTCTAAATTCTTTCCAGCAGAGGGTAAATGTAGGTCATTTCTGGCCTTTACAGGAGAGAAGGAAGAGAATATTGACAGAAAAGTTGAAAGGGTTCTCTGAGGTGAGAAAGGGCAGGATTGGAGCATTCCAAATGTCCTTATGGAGTGTGGAATGGTCTATAGTGGAAAAAATAATAGTTGAATAGAAAACAAAGTATGTGCCCTTTCTTATTAAGATGGAAAGTCTTCAGGTATGGGTCCAGTAATAGATTGCTACTCTGTCCTTCAAAGACTAGAATGATAAAATTCATAGGGGCTAAGTCCCTGAAAATTGACTAGAGATGATTTATCTTAGCCGTAGCAGGCCATGGGACTAAGCTGTCCTGATTGGTGGAACTAACCCATTATATCTATCTGTCCCTAGTTCAGAGGTTCTTAACTTTGGTAGAAGGAGCATATATTGCATTTGTGTCCTGGACAACTTTGGAAGTCTATGAAGCCTTAACCTCTTCAAAGAAAAATGTTTTCAATTCATATTATAAATACATAGGATTTAAAAAAGGAACTAATTGTTTTGGAATGCAATTATGCATATATGTATGAATATTATATATGTTTATCCATTTATATGTGCATATATTGTGTATACATATATGTATACTTACACAAATCTACCTGTATATTTCTATACATAAATGTTTGTATATAACATACATATATGTAGATAGATAGATAGATAGATGGATGGATGGATGGTTGGATGGATAGATAGATAGATAGACAGACAGACAGACAGACAGACAGACAGACAGACAGATAGATAGATAGATAGATAGATAGATAGATAGATAGATAGATAGATAGATAGATAGATAGATAGATTAGGTAGATAGATGGATGGATAGAGTTAACAAAATCCAGGGTCTAGAGCCAGGTGTGGAGAACCTGCAGCCTTAAAACCACTTGTGACCCTCTACGTCCTCAAGTGCATCCCTCTGACTGAATCCAAACTTTACAGAACAAATTCCCTTAATAAAAGGATTTGTTCTGTAAAACTTGGACTTGGTCAAAAGTCTGCACTTGAGAACGTAGAGGGCTACAAGTGGTCTCAAGGCTTCAGGTTCCTCACCCCTGGCTCTAGATGGTGCTTCATATCCTCTCCAATCATTCACCAGAAAAACAGGTCTTAAACAGACCCCTTGTGGCTCTATGGGTATCCATTGCCTTTATGGCAACCATCACACACATGTGCATGCACACACACACAAACATACACAACTTTTCTACCTTTTGTTCTTGCTCTAGTAATAATAATCACATCAATATTACAATTGCTTCTAGAAAGGATGTGGCAATTGATTTTCACATAGCTCTACTCATAATCCCTGTGACTTCCCACACCCAAACTCCTTTCCCTGAGCATTCTTTCCTTCTATGTATTGCCTTATGAGCCTTTTGTAGTTTTGTAGATCTGGAGATATGAGACCCTCAGAAGCTTTCTAGTCCTGCCCCTCATTTTACCCATTAGAACACTGAGACCCAGGATGATTAAACTCTTTGCCCAGAGTCACATAGGTAACAAGCATCAGGGGCAAGATTTGAACCCATGTTCTCTAAGTTTGTAGTGGTGATACTTAGCACAGAATCTGGCACACAGAAGGATCTTAATAAGTGTTCATCCACTCATTCACACTAAGATGTAGGAAGATTGTCATCTTCACAGAGGAAGGTACCACCCACACTGATAAAATCTTAAATCTTTTGGAACAATTAGCATCCCTAGTGTATCACAACACCATGTACTCAGTAGGACCTTAATAAATGTTTGTCTAATTGAATTGCAAAAACAGCTTGGGATGTAAGGTGGCACAGAGCTGGCAGCTGTTCTGGAGCACAGAACTTCTGATCCTGCAAATTTTCTTCAACTGAATCGTAAAGGTCATGCATGGAGATTTCCCTGGGGTGGCCATTATAGCATATGGATAATAAAAGCTCTGAAGGAATACCTAAGGCAGAAGCCACCTGGATTCCAGGGGCAGGTATATTGTTTCTCCACCACAGAGTTTGTAAACATCAAGGATTCCCAGACATTATTGGAACCGTTTACACACACACACACACTGCATATAGAGATATACATTCTAAATAGACATATGCAAGCTATAATAACTTCATACTGTACACATAAATTATACACACACAAATTACATATTTATGTGTATATGCAGACATATTTTTACGTATGATTTTTGTTCACTGCAAATCCTTTCTCATAGGTATGTATATATATGTATATATGAGTATATATAAATAATTGATTACATGTACATTTTGTCATTTTGTGGATATGTGTATATACATGAATTGTACTAATATATAAGTGCAAGTATATTATATACCATTGTGTGCACATATATCCTGTGTATATTACATACATGATGTGTAAATACATACACATACATATTAGAAAAATATAGGCTATAATATATTTTCACATGTAATATGTGTATTGTGTATATTTAAATATAATTTTACATGATCATTTATCATATTACAATTATTGATATATGATTATATATATATATTTATTTATTTTTTATTCTCCCCAGATTCAGATGTTCCAATACCAAATGTCTCCATTTTACTTTACTTCTATGTTGAGAATTGTGTGCTGGGGATGGATTCCGATAGCTGTGGTTGTGCGTCTGTCTCTACCCTGATAAGCAAGCTCTTTCCCTAGAAATGCTGATGGATAATCATCCTTCCAAAAGGAGATTAATTTAGAATGTCACTTGGGTCTCCAGTAGCAGAGGTTCTACTATCAAAGCATTCTGCAAACTTGTAGCAGTTCTGGCCTGGCCTGAAGAACTTTCCATTCTTTTCCCAGTGGGGAGGGGAGGAAAGGGGCATTTATTAAGCCTACTATGTTCCAGGCACTGTGCTAAATGCTTTACAAATGTTATCTCATTTCTAGGGACCAATCTTTGAGGATGACTCAAAGGCCTAAGGTCAACATAAGTCCAAAAATCTTTCAAGTTTAATGGTTTTACTTCACTTTAGTCATCATCTTTCAGCCCTGTACTAACATGCTATAATAGAGAAAAGGCATATTTTGTGCTCCATCAGAACTTTCTAGCTTTATTTATGTTTCTGGTAAATATTCATTAATATTTATCAGTTGATTTAGTGAAACATCACAGATTTGAGATTTTTAAAACTTTATTCTTAATTTGATTCTGTGAAGTATTATGCATGTGGCCTCCTCTGTTGGCCATGGTTTATCACCAGTGCCATTTACTATTACTCTGTTATGCCCTGGCAAGTCATTTTATTTCTGTGATCTTTAGTTTCTCATCTGTCAAATGAGGAGACTGGACTAGATGATTTCTGGCATCTCTTCTACCTTTAAAATTATGATCCTCTGAACTTAGAGACATCTAGGTGGTTTAATGATTAAAATTCTGGACTCAGAATCAAGAAAACTTGATTCTTGCTGGCTATGGGACTTTGGGTAAATTCCTCCTTCTCCTCTAGCGTCAGTTTCTTGTGAAGATCGCATAGTTTAATATTTCATTGGTATCAATTTAGCATTCAGATTGTCTGTTTGTTACACCTTGGAAATCCTGGAAACTTTAGAAAGTTATAGACAAATTTTTTAGAGAGAAAAGAATGCAGGATGGTTAGGTTACTGAGAGAACCAAAAGGTTATGAAAGCAGATGATCCAGACCTGCAAAACTTGATGAAGAAGCAATTTAAAAAATTACAGAAGACACATGGGTAGCTCTTATACAATACCACAAATTCCAAGTAGACATGTTCACTTAAGTATTAGAGATCATGACACAAAAAATAGAGGAGAAGCAGATTTTATCAATTTCATAACTATGGCTAGAGGATTAGCTTTATAACATAAATTATCATAAATTACAAAAGATAAAACAAATGTTTTAATGTTTTATTCATTTTTTAAAGTTTTTTCATTAACAAATTTACATAACTAGAGAAAAAAGAAACAATTACTAAGAAAAATGTGTCAAATATATATGATAAGGATCTGATCTCCAAGATGTGTAGGTATCTAACAGAAATGTAGAAAACCAAAAATCATCACCCAATAGATAAGTTGCCAAAGCATATGAACAGACAGTTCTGGGGAAGACGTAGAATTATACATTATTAGCAACCATTTCAAATATAAAAACAAACAAACACATGCATTATTTTAACTTTTTTTCCTTTTAAAATTTTAAGGTCCAAGTTCTCTGCTTCCCTTCCCCTCTGCCCCACCATTTCAGGAAGCAAACAGCATGATATCAATTATACATGTGAAATAATTGGGAACACATTTTTGTACTATCCCTATCACATTTTAAAAAGCTAAACAAAAGCAAGAGAATCATACTTCAATTTACACTGAGAATTCATTAGTTATCTCTCTGGAGAAGGTAGCATTTTTTCATCATGACACCTTTGGAATTGTCTTAGATCACGAGATTAATCAGAGTATTTAAGTCTTTCACAGTTGATCATCATTCCAACATTGCTGTTACTATGCACAACGCTCTTTTGGTTCTTCTCACTTCACTTTGAATCAGTTCATATAGATCTTGACATGTTTTATTTTTTTTTTAAACCACCTTTCTCATCATTTCTTATAGCACAATAATTGATAATAATGTTCAGCCATTTCTTCAATTTCCTATTATTTGCCATCACAGAAAGAACAAGTATAAATATTTTTGTACACATAGGTACTTTTCCTTTTTCTTTGACCTCTTTGTGATATAGACCTAGTTGTGGTATTGCAAGATTAAAGAGTATGCACAGTTTTATAGTCGTTTGGGAATAGTTTCAAATTGCTCCACCAACAATTCATTACTGTACCTATTCTCTCTCACCCCCTCCATTATTTGTCTTTTTTGATAGGTGTGAGTGGTACCTCAGAGTTGTTTTAATTTGCCTTTCTCTAATCAATAGTGATTTAGACGATTTTTTCATATGATTATAGATAGTTTTGAATTCTTCCTTTGAAAACTCCCTGTTTATATCCTTTGACCAATTATCAAGTAGGGAATGTTTCATGGTTTTGTTTGTTTGTTTATACATATAAATATATATACTTGTATGTATGAACATATATACATATGCATGTATATAATTTTGTTTATATTCCTCTGTAGACGATGATACATGTAACTCCTAAGAGTTTTGTCATTATTTGGAAGTTCTCAGCCCAGAGATGGTAAGAGGATCAAACAACTAGTCAAAAAGAGATTACACAGAACTCATTGCTGGCAGTAGGTGTAACTAGTGCTGATTGGCAAATCTATTTCCCATAAGCAGTTCTGGGTTGTAGTTCCAGGATGTAGAGGAGTTCCTATATATTTAAGTTCCCTATATATTTAAGAGATGAAGCCTTTTTCAGAGAAACTTGCTATAAAATGGTTTTATATTACTACATTGTCTATGGTACCTTTTATCAAAATGCAGTGTTCCTGATTATCTCTTTCAATTAGGTCTAATTTTGCTTTTGCTTTGTTTGAGACCATAATTGCCATACTTCTTTAGTTTAGCTACAATATAATGGGCTATACTCTAGCCCTTCATTTCAACTCTGTGTGTTTTTCTGTCTCAAGGTTATCTCTTGTATACAACATATTGTTGGAATCTAGTTTATAATTTACTCTGCTATCTGCTTCCATTCTACAGGTTAGCAAATCACATTCACAGTTATGATAATTAATTGTGCATTTCTCTTCATCTCACTTTTCTCTGTTTATCCTTCTCTTTCTTTTTTATCCTGTCATTCTTCAAGAATCTGTCTTGCTTCCAACCACTACATCCCCCAATCCTCCCTCCCCTTATTGCCCCCCATATCTTTTATCCCCTTCCCCTACTATCACCCCATTGAGTAAGATAGATTTTTAGATGCAAATGAGTATGTGAATATATATATATATATACATATATACACATAAATGTATGTGTATACATACATTCATATGTATATGTATGTATTTATGTCCCTCTTTGAACTGATTCTGATGAAAATGAAATTCAAGCTTAGCCTACCATCTTCTTTCCACTTTCACTAGGAAAGCTCTTCTTTACATGCCTTCTTATGTGAGCACAATTTCCCCATTCTACTTCTCTCCTCCCTGCTTCCACTGCATCCCTCTTTCTCACCCCCACAATTTTTTTTTTTCTGGAGATGATCTTGAGATAATCAGCTTATATTGGTGCTCCCTATCGATGATGACTCCTTCTTATTGCCCTAATCATGATAAAGCTCTTAGGAGTTACATGTATCATCTTCTACAGAGGAACATAAACAGTTAACTTCATTGAGCCTCTCATGAATACCCTTTAATATTTACCTTTTTATCCTGCTCTTGAGTCTTGGGTTTAAATGTCACATTTTCTATTCAGCTCTGGTCTCTGTCAGAAATGCTTGGAAATCATCCATTCCATTAAATATCTATTTTTTTTTTCCCTTTAAGGATTAAACTCAGTTTTGCTGGGTAGATTTTTTGTGGTTATAATTCTATCTCATTCCCCCTCTGGAATATCATACTTCAAGTCCATCATTCCTTTAATGTGGAACCTGCTAAATCTTGTATGACCTTGACTGTGCCTTTATGATATTAAATGGTACCTTTCTGGCTATTTCCAATATTTTCTCTTTGACCTGGAAGTTCTGGAATTTGGCCATAATATTCCTTGAACTCTTCATTTTCAGATCTCTTCCAGGAGGTGATTGATTCTTTCGATTTCTATTTACCCTCTGGATCTAAGGTAACAGGGCAGTTTTCCTTTATAATTTCTTGAAATATTATTTCAAGTTCTTTTTTTTATCACAGCTTTTAGGTAATCTAATTATTCTTTTTTTAAAAGCAATTAGGGTTACGTGACTTGCTCAAGGTTACATGGCCAGTTATTTTGTGTGGGTGCCAAGTATCTGAGACCGGAACCGATCCCAGGTCTCCCGACGCCGGGACCAGCGCTCTTACCGGCACTCTTACTCACTGCGCCACCTGGCCTCCCCTAGTCTAATTATTCTTAAACATCTCTCTTTGATCCATATCCCAGGTCAATTGTTTTTCCAATGAGATATTCCAAATTTTCTTCTATTTGTTTTATTCTTTTGATTTTGTTTGATTATTTTTTGAAGTCTTATTAGAGTCCTTAGATTCTAATTTTTCCAGTTAATTTTTAAGGAATCATTTTCTTCAGCAAATTTTGTACCTTATTTTCCATTAGGCCAATTCTGTTTTTTTAAGGTGACATTTTATTCTTCAATTAGAATTTTTCTCTGAGGCTTTGTTTGTAGCTATTTTCACATTGTCTTCTGAGTTCATATCTTGGTCTTCCCTGCCACTGTAATAGGTTGTTGTTTTTCTTTTGTTTATTTCTTTTTCTAATGGTCAAATTCTTTTTTTGCTCATGTTGTTTGCTCATTTTCTTAGTGTTTTTCTTCACTTTGAACTTTATGTTAAAGTCAGGCTCTGATCACCTGTGGGTGGGGAGGCACTATGCCAAGCTACACGCTTTCTTGTGCTACTGTTTTCAGAACTAGTTCTGGGTATCTCTAAGTTTTTAATGCTTTTAAGGTGGTACTATCCTAGAAAAAGTGTGTTCACTGCTCTCCTCATCTGTTCTCCGGTCTTTATCCAGGAAGGGCCCCTGCTTTCCTACAGCCACAATTATTAGTGCTCCTTTTGAGCCCAGAACTATGACCAGGACTCCTGCTCCTTTGTGACACAAACACTCCTCTCCATCCTGGAACTACAACCCAGAACTGCTTATGGGCAATAGATTTGCCAATGAGCACTAGTTACACCTACTGCCTGCAAAGAGTTCTGTGTAATCTCTTTCTGACCAGTTGTCTGATCCTCTTACCATCTCTGGGTTGACAACTTCCAAAGCTCCTGCTTCTGCCACTGCTCCTGTAGTGCCTTTAAGGTCCAACACTGGTATTCATGACATACTCAAGGTCTGTGTTGCTCCTCACCCCACCCCCACCCCCATATTTTATAGAACTTTCCTGTGTACCTCCTAAGATGTTTCAGGCTAAAAAATATCATCCTCTTTTAGTGACTCTGCTGCTCCAAAATTTTATAGAAGGTGTTATTTTAAAGTTTTTTGGAGGGAAATGTTGGAAGAGTTCAACTGGGGCCCAGCCTTACCCCACTATGGTGGTTCTAACATTTGGAAGAATCCTCTGAATCACTAATAATAAGAAAATCAAAATCAAAACAACTGTGAGGATTCTTTTCCCATGATACAATATAACAAAGATAACAGGAAATGTGAATGACCATTTTAGGAGAGACCGCATGAGTGCATTCTTTATGGAGTTGTAAATTGACCTAATGCTCTTGGAAACAATGTAGAATTATGCAAAACAAAGAGTGACTAAAATATCCACTGCCTTTGCCACTGAGATTACACTGCTAGGCTATACTGTCCCAAGGTGGTCAGTAAGGAAAGGCCTCATATATAGAAAACAATTTGTTGCAACAATTATCATAGCAGAAATGAACTAGAGGGGCGGCCAGGTAGCACAGTGAGTAAGAACACCAGCTCCAGTGTCAGGATGACTTGGGGATTTAATCGGGGCTCAGACACTTAGCACACACCCAGAAACACCTGGCCGTGTAACCTTGAGCAAGTTACTCAACCCCGATCGCTTAGGAGCGGCCAGGTGGCTCAGTGAATAAGAGCACCGGCTCCAGTGTCAGGATGACCTGGGGATACTTACCACCACACCCAGAAATAACTGGCCGTGTAACCTTGAGCAAGTTACTTAACCCCAATTGCTTTAAAAAAAAAAAAGAAATGAACAAGAAACAAAGTGGATATGTATAAATTGGGGAATAGCCAAACAAAATGTAGCATATTAAAACAATGGTGTATTATGGTGTTATAAGAAATGATGAATACAGAGAAGCAAGAGAATTAGAACACTTGAGGTTAAATAAACAAACCCCAGAAAAGACTGTGTACAGTGACTACTGCAATGTGAATGGAAAGAATAAGAGCAAAAGAAATGAAACTGAAGACTATAAACTTATAATGACTTAGCTTGGCCCCAAAGAAGAGGTATGAGAAGCCACCTCCATCCACTTCTTTGTAGTGTTAGCAGAGTATGCCTATAATAGCAGACTTTGGTGATAGATTGGTTAGCTGTCCTGGACCTTTTCCTTCCCTTTTTTATTCTTTATTATAAGGATTTGTCTAGGGTGGCATGGGGCAAAGGATGAATGTATTGGGAAAATATTTATTTTCATTCAATGTTTTTTTTTTTTTTTGCTTTTTGGAGGGGCAATTGGGGTTAAGTGACTTGCCCAAGGTCACATAGCTAGTAAGTGTTAAGTGTCTGAGGCTGTATTTGAACTCAGGTCCTCCTCACTCCAGGGCCAATGCTCTATTCACTGTGCCATCTAGCCACCCCCCAGTCAATGTTTTCCTGATAAACATATTCAAGTGGTTTACCATTTCCTTCTTCAGCCCATTTTACAAATGAGTAAACTGAAGCAAACAGGACTAAGTGAAATGTCCAAAGTCACACAGCTAATAAGTGGTCAAGGCCTGATTTGAGCTCAGGTTTTCATGACCCCAGACCAAGCACTCTATTCACTGCACCACATAGATGCCCTGAAAAAAATATATTGGGAAAATATAGGTGATATTAAAAACAAAATGTTCATTCTAATATTCCTGGGGGGCGGGGGGGAGTAGGACTTTTCTTCAAAGAAGCAGTTTGAAATAATTATTATCAAAATTTTAACTTCTCCAAAGTTATCCAGACTCATTTATTCTTTCTCCTCAATTCTGGGCTCAAATTGTTGTCCATCACTGAGATCTAGCCAAGACGCATATACTAACGGAAGAACTTAGAGGCTATCAAACTCTGTATCATTATCTAGACAAGAGACATCCTTCATTCTTCATTCATTTGGATTTTTCTGTATGGACTATTAAGTTGAATTCTTTAAAGTAGCTGTGGATCTCATTGAAGATACTCCATTTTACCCTTAGATTTGATGGATACAGCATGCCATCATACCATCCCATAAAGTATCTTGAATCCCTTCAATTTTTCAGCATCCCAGTCAAGCCATGATAAATGTAGAAAAGATAAAAAGGAAAATGTGTAGGGCCCCACTTTCCTTTCTTGGAATATCTAAAGGAACTCACTATTCATAGGAAATCTATCCTATTTTGCCTTGTTTCCAGGCATACTCCATATCAATGATTAAAATCACAGACCAATGTGAGTGTCCCATTATATTTATTACTATATTTTAATTATTGATATACTACACCACAGGTATGAGACATCATTTACTTTTAGTTTTGTGTTATTGCTGTCATTGTTTTGTTTTGTTTTAGTGGCCTGAACTGGACATGCTTGATATTATTTCTATTGGAAACATTTACTTCACATTCTAAACAAATGACACAAAGATATTTCATACAAATGGAGATAAGTATTAGATTTGGGGTGTCATTTATGTAAAGAGAAACATCCTTCTACCAAAGTAACTTGGCACTTTCTCTTCAATTTATAATCTTAGTGAGCTGCTTGCAGCACTAAGAGAGAAGTTGAATTACTCACTCAGGGTCATATAGCCAGGATTTGTCAAAAATGGGGTTTGAGGGCTGGTTAGGTGGTGAAATGTATAGGGCACTTGCCTTGGAGTCAGGAGGACCTGAGTTCCAATCTAGCCTCAGACACTTAACACAAAAACTAGTTGTGTGCCCTTGGGCAGATCACTTAACCCCAGTTACCCTCCAAAAAGCAAAAACAACAACAACAAAAAGAGATTCTCTTTTGGGGCGGCCCAATGAGTCAGCATAACCTGGGATCGAATCCTGGCTCAGACACTTAGCACCCACCCAGAAACACCTGGCCGTGTAACCTTCAGCAAGTTATTTAACCCCAATTGCTTAGGGGTGGCCAGGTGGCACAGCAAGTAAGATCACCGGCTCCAGTGTCGGGATGACCTGGGATGGAATCCTGGGCTCAGATACTTAGCACCACACCCAGAAATAACTGGCCATGTAACCTTGAGCAAGTTTACTTAACCCCAATTGCTTTAAAAAAAATGGGGCTTGAAATCAAGTTTTCATAGATTTAAAATCAAATCCCTGTGCACTAAACCACAATGTCTATCTTTGGGACAAAATCATTTATAAAGTGGGACCTAACTGTATTTCAAATACTTTCTATTGGCTTCTGAGAATGAACCTGACAACCAGAACATCAAGTGCAGCAGTATTATAAAAAGAAGCCATTATTATTCTCAACTCACATCTATTTGTAGAGTGCCATTTCTTCCCATAGTCAAATGAAATACTCCATGCTTCACAGTTTGGAAATACATGAAAGTTAGGATTACAATAAATTTGGAATTTGTCAAAGATACTTTATTGTCTCTGACTTTCAACATTACTGTAAAGAAAGGGAGATCCTTGACTGAAGGGATTGTTTTCATAAGTAATAAGATTTACTATGTACAGCACATTCAGTCTGTGAAGTTACTTCCCAAACTTATATTCTCCATGGCCCATCAAATCCCCAGAGCTTGACAGCTAGTTGGCTCCTCAGAAATTTAAGGGATATCCCTAAGAACTTGAGAGGAGCTTTTCAAATGCTAAGGCCCACAAGTCCCCACTATTACATGATTCTCACATTGATGTCCATTAGGCTGCCAGATTTAATTACCATTTAGAAAGTGATATGTAGTAAGCTAGTTATTCATTTGAAGTTTTTATAAGAACAATTAGCACAGAAAATTCAATTTCAAATATCTATGCCACTCTCCCACCAATAATACAGAAGGCAAACTAAATGATGTAACACACCTCCTAGAAGTCTTTTTTTTTTTTCTTTTCTGGAGCCCTCCCAATGTTCCCCTTAGGTGTGAAATCACTTTTCTGTTGAATTCCTTGTCTAGTTATCTGTCTTCCTTTCCTCATTCTATCCTGTCTGCTCTTAGCTCTTCAGGCAGACATTGCCACCAACTGCTGCTGTCCTGGGAGCAATGCTAGAATGTCAGTGGGAAGATGGAAAGTTCAGACTCCTCCAGACCTTTCAAAACTCCCAATATCCTCTTTGGCTAAGTGCAGGGAAGGAAGCTGAGTTCAAAGCTTAGATGGCAGATGAAGCCAGGTGGAACAGTGAATAGAGTGCTAGTCCTTTGCTCCTACAAATATGCTGCTATTTGAAAATTAAGAAATTGTACAACCATTCTGACTGGGTCTACGACAAATTTTTCTTTTAAAACCTCAACTACGCCTTTATTGGTACCAGGCAATCTTACCAATACCTCACTTTTCAACTCACTATCCCACTCTCCATGACTGTTCTTTGAAAACTTTTCATGCCTCCTCAAAACTTCCATGGCTAGTCCTCCCCCCAATTTCTAATTGAGATCCTTGTCTATTACAGGGGAAAAAATAGAGGCCATTCACCATAAGCTACCCTTATTCTCTTTCATTTTCCATCACTCAAATCCCCCTTCACCCCTTACTTTCCAACTCCAC
Organism: Petaurus breviceps papuanus; assembly: GCF_028583685.1. Lineage (NCBI taxonomy): Eukaryota > Metazoa > Chordata > Mammalia > Diprotodontia > Petauridae > Petaurus > Petaurus breviceps. Next base: position 6,227,317 of record NW_027187347.1, read on the forward strand.
TAACATCTTATCTTTTTTGACCTTTGTAGCCAAACTCTTTGAATAGGCCATCTATATAGATGACCCCACTCTTTCTCTCACTCTCTTCTTTCCCCCTTATAATACAGTTTCTAACCTTATCATTCTATCAAAACTGCTCTTTCCAAAGTTATTAATAATTTCTTAGTTGCCAAATCCAAAAGCCTTTTCTCAGTCCTCATTCTCCTTGATTTCTCTGAAGCCTTTGACACTGTTGATCACTCTCTCCTCATGTATACTCTTTTCTTTCTAGGTTTTTGTTAGTATATGTTAGTTGGGATAGTAGGTACATGTGTGAAGAAAAGGAGGAAGTAAGCATTTATTTAGCACTCACTATGCACATTGTGTTTTACAAATATTATCTCATTTGTAGATAGCAGCCTCAGAGCAAGAGTATTCTGAAGCCTGTTTAAATCATCATGGTACCTTGGAAATCAGCAAAAGCTACAAGTCTCAGTTTGAATAATTATTTTGTTGATAGTCTTGATTTAAGAAAGTGATGGAAAAAAATGAGGATTTAACTAAAAAATGTGCATACTATCAGGAAAGCTTGTTATTAGCCATTTATCAGCACATCCTTGCCTGAGAGACTATGTGCTAAAGTGATTAGGACTTAAACTAAGATGGTAGTTGTAAGAATGGAAAGAAGGAGATGAATATGAGAAATAATGTGAAGTTAAGTTTGACAACTGATTAAATATGTGTGATAAAGTACAGGAAAGATTTGGGAACAACTTTGCAGTTATGAATGTGGGTTCCCTCAGAAGAATTAGGAAAAATTGGAGGAACTTGGATTTAGTTGTGGAAGATAAAGAATTCTGTTTTGTATTTGTTGAGTCTGAGCTGCCTACAGTTGAGTAGAAATTAAATAAAGTAATACTCAAGCCTTATTGACAAATTGGTCTTATTTTCTATAGTCAGCTAATGCAGAGATAGTGTGAAAGAGGGCCAGATATGAAGCCAGGATGACTTGGGTTCAAATCCTGACTCTGCTACTTTTTACCTATATGGTAAAAAAGTCATTTCATCTTTGTAGGTCTTGGTTTCTTCAATTACAAACTAAGGAGTCTGGTAAAAACTAAAATTCCCTTTCATCTTTAAATGTAAGATTGTATGATATCCACTGAAATATTTGCTGAAATTAAGGAATATTGGATGCAACTAAACACCAGGAGGCCTGAGTTAAAGCAAACAAAAAAAAATTCCCCTTAGCAATAGCACACACTGAGATAATTTCTTCTAAGACACAGTTTTAATCTCATATGTCATGACTAGTGATATTGGAACTTATGAAGCACAGGTCAAATGAACTCTAATTATGATTCTTTTGTTTGTGTGTATGTGTATGTGTGTGTGTGTGTATGATAGCTATTAAACTTTCAAGAAAATTGATATATAACACAATGAATCTAATATATTTTATTTTAAACCAATGGAAGTTATAGCAAATCCATATAAAATGTGCGATTCTGGTTAAACGATTCTATTATTCATCAAGTATATGCAATTCAACAGACAAAGGAAGTTTTAAGTATGTAAAATTAGCTATCAGATCAGTAGGTGCAAATTATACTTTAATGCAGTAACCATCACAATAATCATCTTTGAATCCTTCCAACATTTGGCAAAGAAATTCAGCAAAGTTATTGTATTTCCTTGAGTTGAAATGCCCGTAAGCAAATTAAAACTGAAGAAAATTAAATTCCTGCTCTGTGTAGACTTCAAGACCAACCTTCCCATAATTAAATTTAAATTTGAGTTCATGCTAAACCTAACATTGGCATCCCTGGGAGAATTTCTGGGAGAGTAGTGTGTATGAGGTAGGGGTGGGGGTAAGGTTCAGGAAGAGAGGAAAAACACTGAACTTACAAACAAAAGGGCCTTCCTTGATAGAAACAGTTTTGGATACCACTGCACATTAAAACATTTTGTTTACACTTGGTAAATGAAAACCAATTGTTCCAGCAGGTATGTTGGCAGGAACTACTTACAGGTTTCCTCTTTAAAACTCTCTAATTGTCTCATTTAGAAAAGGGGAAGGGAAGAGGGAGAACTTATGTCTCACAATTTCCAGGAGACATTGAACTACCCTTAGGATCTGGAGAGGTTTTGTGTGCTATGTGAGGTGTGCTTTAAAAGAAGTGGATTCTCTAAGGTAAACCTGAAAGGAATGCATTCAAGGCATGAAGTTAGGGCAGGAAATGCAAATAACTGAAGGCAGAACATTGAGAGCTTGGTGTGGAAAAAAAGAGAAAGCCAGTTAGGCTGGACAGAAAAGTGCAAGAGAGTAATAGATAATCAGCCTGGTAAGACAAGTTGGGGCCAAGCCATAAGGAGCTTCAAATGGCAAATGGGGGAGTTTATGTTTACTCCTAGAATCAAAAGGGAGATAGCAGTTCATTGGGTGGAGAGTGGCAGACACAGATTTGCACCTAAGGAAAATCACTTTGGCCACAAGGGGAAGGGTGAATTGGAGTGTGGAGAAATTTGAGGCATAAGGAAATTATTGCTATAATCCAGGAACAAGGTGATGGAGAACCTAACTAGGGCACTGCCTATGGGAGCAGAAAGAGAGGTAAGATAAGAGAAGCATTGGAGAAATAGGAATGACAAGGTCTGCTGGCTGATTAGCTAGGTGGGCTAAAAGAGAGACAAGGCAAGGTGAATGCTGTTGTTATAAACCTGTTGTTAAGGAACTTTAAAGTACTATATAAATGCTATTAATTTGTGTCAGCTGGCTCCCAAACACTCCCAAACATTCCCAAAATCCTCTTTGGAAACACTACACCTAATCTAGAGACCCTCTGGTGAGCTGAGTCTTTCTGTGGCCTGCAAAGAGGATTTCATAGAAAAGTGAACAAAGAGCCAACCTCAAAGTCAGGAACACCTGGATTCAGTTATTGCCTCTGAAACACAATGGCTGTGCAAGTCTGAGGAAGTCATTGGAGCTTTCAGAGACACAGGTCTCTGAGACTAGAAGTTATAATTCTAGTACTGACATTAATTGTTCATTGGTCTAAGGTATTCTCTCATTGGAAATTACTATGTCAATAAAATTAGAGTTCTGGTTCCATTTTCCCTCCCCACATAGGATAACTAGGAAAGCCCCTGATTAAATCAGTTAATTTTAGTGGCATGGCTTTATAATTATCCATAGGCTTACTTACTTTTCAGAATGTACTTATTTTTTTACAACAGAATATATCTTTTTTTAATTTTTACCATTTTTATATTAAATATTATGTTTATTTTTAGTTTACATCATTCATTTACACAAGATTTTGATTTACAATTTTTTGCCCCATCTTTTCCCTACCCACCACCCCAAAAGAGGGATCCCACTATATAACCCCTCCCCCAATCTGCTCTCTCTTATATTCTCCCCCATGCCTCCTGCAACTTTCCAGTAGGGCAAGATGGATCTCTACACTCCAGGGCCTGTATATATTATTTCTCAGTTGCATGTAAAAATAATAATATATTTTAAACATTTGATTTCAAAACTTTGGATTCCAGATTCTTTCTCTTCCTCTCTCATCACCCACTCTTACTGGGAAGATAAGCAATTCAATATAGGTTGTGCATATGTAGCTATGCAAAACATTTCCATAATGGGAATATTGTAAAAGATTGACTATATTTCCCTCTATCCTATACCGCCCCCCCCACTTATTCTGTTCTCTACCTTGACCCTGTCCCTTTTCAGAAGTGTGTGCTTCCAATTTCCATCCCCCCCAGCCTGCCCTCCCTTCCATCATCCCCCTTCTCATCCCCTTCTCCCCTACTCTCCTGTAGGGCAAGATACCATATTTAGAGTATTTGTCATTCCCTCCCTAAGCCAAATTCAATTAGAGTAAGGTTGACCCATTCCCTTTTGCCTTCCTGTTCTTCCCCTCTATTTTAAGGGTTTTCCCTTGCTTCTTCTATATGAGATAATTTACCCCATTCTGTCTCTCCCCATCTCCTCTCATTATATCCCTCTCTCACCTTTCAATTTCACCTTTTAAGTATCATCCCTTCCTAAACAACTGGTCTTGTGTACTCTTTCTATGTACACCTCTACACATATATACACACAATCACATATGTATTCAATATATCCATGTACCCTCCTGTATAGACATATGTATATATGTATGTATATATATATATATATATATATATATATATACATTTATATTCCCTTCAACTATTCTCATACTGAGAAAAGTTTCATAAGTTACAATTATCATTTTTCCATGTAGAAATGTAAATATTTTAACTTTGAAAAGTTACTTATGATTTCTTTTCCCTGTTTACCTTTTCATGCTTCTCTTGCTTCTTGTATCTGAATGTCAAATTTTCTATTCAACTCTGATTTTTTCATCAAGAATGCTTGAAAGTCCCCCATTCCACTGAATGACCATATTTTCCCCAGAACAGGATACTCAGTTTTTCTGGGTAGGTAATTTGTGGTTTAATCCCAGCTCCTTTGGCCTCTGAAATATCATATTCCAAGCCCTTTGATACCTCAGTGTAGAAGCTGCCAGATCCTGTGTTATCCTGATTGTGTTTCCACAATATTCAAATTGTTTCTTCTTGGCTGCTTGTAATATTTTCTCCTTCATCTGGGAACTCCAGAACCTGGCTATAATATTCCTAGGAGTTTTCTTTTTGGGTTCATTTTCAAGAGGTGATCAGTGGATTCTCTTAACCTCTATTTTGCCTTCTGGTTCTAAAACATCAGGGCAAATTTCCTTGAGAATTTCTTGCGGGATGATTTCTAGGTTCTTTTTTTGATCATGGCTTTCAGGTAGTCCAATAATTTTTAAATTATCTCTCCTGGATCTATTTTCCAGGTCAGTGGTTTTCTAATGAGATATTTCACATTGCTTCTATTTTTTTTCATTTGTTTGGATCTGTTTAATAGTATCTTGATTTCTCATAAAGTCACTAGTTTCCATTTGCTCCAATCTAATTCTGAAGGAATTATTCTCTTTAGTGAGCTTTTGAGATTCTTTTGCCATTTCCATGGCAAATTCTCCTTTTTAAGACATCCTTCTCCTCATTGGCTTTTTGAGCCTCTTTTGCCATTTGGGTTAGTCTATTTTTAAGTGTTATTTTCTTCAGTCAGGCTGTTGACCCATTTTTCATGATTTTCTTACATCATTCTCATTTGTCTTCCCAATTTTTCTTCCACTTCTCTTATTTGATTTTCAAAATCTTTTTTAAGCTCCTCTGTGGCCTATAACCAATTCATACTTTTCTTGGAAGCTTTTGGTGCAGGAGTTCTGACTTTGCTGTCTTCCTCCTATTCCATGCTTTGATCCTTTTTGTCCCCAAAAAAGGAGTCCAAAGCCAGATTGCTATGCTTGCTTTGTTTCCTTTGCTTGCTCATGTTGCTACTCAATTACTTGACTCAATTTGAACTTTTTGCCACAACAGAACTCTGCTTACAGAGAGAAAAGCATTGTCCCAAATCCCTTTGGTTATCTCAGCTATTGAAGCTATTAGTTGGGTGCCCTCTCAGAAACCTCCACTGGCTCTGGCAAACTGGTCACATACCCTAGAACCTCCACTGAAGACAGTGATCCAGATCCAAGCAGTTTAAAGCAAGAGCAATTATCCCTCAGCCTGGTTTCCTGTTTTCCCTACAATATTCAGACCAGGAGCTCTGAAGCAACCACATGGTGGCAGCTGCACAGCCACTGTGCCTCAGTTGCTTCTCCCTCTAGGGGGCAGAGGCTGAACTACACTCCTGGACTCCTTGTTCCCAAAGTCTACACCGCACTGACCTCTCACCTTTGTCTTTGGCATTTATGGGTTGATAATTCTGGAAACCACCACAACTTTTGGTGATCTACTCTCCCAGTGTCCCTCTACTTGTGGCTGGTCAGGCCACCCTGGGACTGAAACCTCAGACTCACATGAGGCTGGGCTCTGCTCCCAGAATGCTGCAATTGACCCTTCCTGCCGATCTGCCATGCTGTCTTCATCAGGAGGTTTGTTTCTCTCTATCACTTTGTGGGTTTTGTAGCTCTAAAGTTTGTTTAGAGTCATTTTTATAGGTTTTTGAGGTGATTATGGGGGGAGCGCAGGGAGTCTTTCTGCTTCTATGCCACCATGTTGTCTCCTCCCCTTGAAGCATACTACTATAGTGTTTTCCAAAAAGCTTCTGCCAGTTTACAATTCTTCCAGCAGCATGGATTTTACCTATTTCTTCACAATTTTACCAAGATGCATTTTTGTCACTTTTATTCCTCCACACATGGTGCTCTCAAACTTGGATGAAAATGCCTTCTTTAAGATACTTGAATTCTCAAACAATCTGGATTCTCTTGAAACTCTGCAAGTCTTCTAGAACAAGGATTCTCTATGATCCTGGAAAAGTCCCCCAGAGCATCTGCGTTCTTAGGAGGTCTGCTCTCAGTCTTGCACTGTCAGCCTTCCTCCTTCCCAGCTAAAGGCTTAGCTCATTCAATCCAGTTGCCTAGCTAAAAAGGACCAGCATGCTTTCCCAAACTCACTGCTACTGCCTCTTACACCTTCCAATATGGAGGTTTTGAGACATGAATCTCCAACTGTCTCTTATGGCCTTAACTTCCTACTTCAGAGAAGAAGAGCGCGGCTTTCAGTATGTACTTTACTGGCCTTTTATTACATTTGAGAATCTCAACACTGGGTTAAGGCATTAACCCCAAGACCCATTTAAACAAAAATTAAAATATGGTTCATGAAAGGGTAATTCACAACTCTATTCAAATTCATTATCACAAAACTCTTTTCTCTTCCTCTTTCTCTCCCTCTCTCCTTCTGTCTCTCCTTCCCTAACCTTGCCTAATTTCCTTCCTTCATTCTTCAAATGTTTGTTACATATATACTCTACTCAAGGCACTGTGCTATCTTGTATCAGTTTATTATGTTAACTTGGAATGGGACACACAATTGAAAAGTAATGGTGGGATGACCCACCACAGCAATAGCCTAGAGCATGAAGTCTGAGGCAGAAAGCAGGTCTGTTTGTAACTAAGAAGGGAGGAGAAATTTATGGGCAAATGTGGAGATAGATTAATGAAGTGTAGTGGGTATGCTTAAATTTTCATTTGTTGCAGATCTTTCTTTTCCTCTACCTTCATAGTCCTTCTCCATCTCATGCCCTTCTTAGAGCAGGTGCCAGTAATTTTCTAACTCGGAGGTCCTTATACCTATGAAAGCACAGATTCAATCTCCTCCAAAAAATTACTCACCAGTTAAATTGTAGGACATTGCTGGAGGGAAAGCAATGTTGTTATGCTTATTATATGGATCATTGGTCTGAGACCTGGGAGAGACCTTAGAAATCATCTAGTCCAACTTTTTCTCTCTACAGATGAAAAAACTGAGTTGTATATTGGTGACTAGAGAAAAGGTCAGGAGAGAAAGTACAGGGTTGATACTTGCTCTCCCAGAGCTATTAAAAAAATCTGAATAGGTTTTCTTGGAATCTCTGAGTAAAAGCTGCTAAATTCAGCTACAATCCACAAAAAATCACTTCCAGATCAGGATACCAGGCTGCATTTCTTTCAAATTCCTCAAGGTATATAGGCTGTGCCAACAATCCAGGTGTATTCTGCATTGTCAAAGGCTGAAGCCAATAACCTTACTGTAAGTGAGGCGTTCCTTTCTAGAAATGTCCAATGCTCACAGTGAGACATTCACTTTAGTGAGCTTGCTGGTTTGCCACACAGGCAGTATAAAGGCTTTTATAGGATGTTATTCATTCTTTGATTTTTTAGTAACAATAACAATCCTCAGCACTGCACATCAGGTATTTCTTTACTTTTTTTGATGAATTACATTTTTATATTCTCTTTTGATAACTAAAGCTTTCCAAAAGGGAAATTGTTCGTAATAGGTCAGAGAATAAAGGTAACTACACATTTTAAAGGTAGTACTTACTACCAAACTGTTCCTCTGTTTTCTTATATGTAAAATGAGTTGTAAGATCCCTTCTAGTCTTTTGTCATATCTTTTAAACAGGTTATGGGTTAATGTGCTGTTGAGAAATAGGGAACTTTGTCATAATGAAAATGCCTTGTTCACATTTTTCCCAAGTATGTAAACCAGTCAGAACCTCTGGCTTTATGCCCTGTACTTAACCTGTATTTTGTGACTTGTTTCTATTTTGGATGAAAAGCTAATCCCACATAGAGCCAGGGTGATCTTTGAGTGAATACTTATTGGTGATGGTCTAGGATTAAGATTCCTAGCCAAGGGGGCATGAAATCTGTTACCCATAGACTATTGTCTTCTGGTGGTTTTCAGATGGTCTGGGAACTTAGATGGGGGGGAAATTTATATTATTTTCATTAATCTTCAAATGAAATCCAATACTCATACACACATATGTGTGTTATGTATTTATGTGTGTACATATATATAAACACATAATATATGCATATATACATATATATTACATGCATGTATCTGTGAACAGATCTGTGGGCTTCCCTAGATAGCCAAAAAGGTCCATGACATAAAAAAAAAGTTAAGAATCTTTAGACCACTAAAAATACCTGCTCAGTCTCATGGGCTGAATTAGATGACCATTGAGGTCTTTTCCAACTTTGATATGCTGTGAGTTCTCCATCACTGGCATCCACAGGAGGCAACACAAATGGTAAAAGGACTGGAGACAATGCCTCAGGATGATGAGTCTAAGGAACCACTAGGGGATAGTCGGCCTAGAATGAAATGATGTGAAACTATCTTCAAGTAGTTGAAGGACCCCCATGTGAAAGAGTGATTATATTTGGTTTTGTATTACTCCAGAGGACAGGACTGGGACAAGGGCATGAATAGAAATTGTAAAAAGTCAGATTTTGGTTTAATGTAAGTGTTAACTGCTCAAAATCAATGCAGTCCCAAAGTAGCTTGAGTAGCCTTATGAGCTAATGAGTCCTCTATTGTTTTATGTCTTCAAGTAGATGATAGATAATGAGTTATCAAGGATTCTATAGAGGAAACCCATGTGCAGATATTGGGAGTCTTCAGCTTCTTATGTCATTGACCCCTTTGGCAGTCTGGTGAAGCCTACATATCCCTTCAGAGAAGAGGGTTTTGTTGCCTAAATTTATTTCTGAAGGAAATGCTCAATTTCAGCTAGAGGTTATTGAAATTAAAGATGTAATTTTCCCATCCACATTCACACTCCCCTCTAATCTATTGATATGCCTCCATGGACTTCATATTTAGAAACCCTAGATTAGATCATCTCAGAGGACCCTTTCAACTCTAAGATTTGATGATTCTGTATCTAGGACACAAAGGGTTAACCCAATAAGATGTGGTAGCATTGAAAGAAGCCACTAGAGGGCAGATAAGAGATAGGGACAGGTGGGTAACAGTTGTTCACTGACTGATGAACCAGCCACAGGAATGGAACAAACTTGGGATGGTTTCCCTAAGCAAGAGAATGAGGCTTATATCTCAGTCAGATTCATAGAAATCAAAGAAAAGTGCAGAGATATAATCCAAAGGGAGTAAAGCAAAGACATTATCTTCAGAGCCTGCAGAATCATGAAATAGTCACTACTAAGCAGTTCAAGGGGTCTGAGTCTGGAGCTAAGAAGAAGCTCAGCACCAAAAGAAACAAAAGTTGCTGTCAGGAATATACAGGCTTGAGGTCAGTGTCCAAAAGCCACTCCACTAAAGAGAATAGTAGTGTATACTATATAGGGACTATAGTAAGCGAGGCAGTTGGGCTCAGTTATCAAACAAAGTCCAGATGGGATGGTGGAAAGAAGTTGGGTTTGCAGTCACTAGTTCTAGGTTTGAATTTTGTCTTTGTTATTTACTATCTATCTATGTGACTTTCATCACTTCATTAAGGGCTCTTCAATTTCCTAATCCATAAAAGGAGTTCTGTCTCTTCTAGCTATGGCAATTAAAAACTTTGAGAGATCTAGTTTCTAGTAATTAATCATTTTATTAATAATGCTAGCATATTACCAATAAAATGGGTCAGAGATACTCTAGAATGTCAAAGATGAATCATGGAGGTGGGCTTACAGTTTATAGGCCCTTGGAAGAGTGGGTACACCAAGGAAAGGGTGGGAATCAACTCTGATTGTTTAGCAATCAATGAGGGAGGATAACTATTACAAATGAGAGCCTGACCTATTCTAATGAGTGGCTGGGGGGCATGACTTTGAATATGCCATTTACTTCCAAATTGCCCAACTTTGGGCATCTGATCAATCCCCACCCAAACCTGTATAGAGCATAATGGTCTTCACCACCTCAGTGGGGTCTGAACAAAGCAGAAGAGAAAATTAATTCAATCTCATTATCAGCAATGTCCTTCAGAAACTAAAAAACCTACAGGCTTCTGAAAAAAAAAAATCCTAGTCCTAATTCAATAATTGATTATTAATATGGCATAGAAATAATCATTTCTCTGACAGCTCTAAGGCCTATAATAGTATGTCCTAGGTTAAAAATCTGGATATGCTTAACTGCTGTATAGGCCTCACACTAAACTTCCTCATTTTTTAAAAGGAAGTGTTTGGGCTTGCTCTCCAAAGTTGCTTCTAAGTCCTATGATCAGCATCTGAACTGAGTCTATCTCTTTTCAATTGGTTTTCAATTAACAAGCATTTGATTTCTTCCCCTCCCATAATTTTCCCACACCTCGCCCCCACTGCAAGAAGAAATAAGAAAAAAAAAACCTATAACAAAATAAGAAGTCAATCAAAACAATTTCCTACTTTGGCCATATCGAAAAATATACATTTTACCTTAAGTGAAAAGGAGATGAATAGCATGCTTCATCATTGGTTCTACTGATTCTGTGGAATCCTGGCTGTTCATTGGATTAATCAGAGTTCTTGAGTCTTTAAAAGTTGTTTATCTTTACAATGTTTTTGTACACAATGTTTTTCTCACTTCTCTTAGCATCAATTCCTATGAGTCTTCCCTAGGTTTCTCTGAAACCACACTTTTCATCATTTTTTACAGCACAGTAGTATCCCAGTATATTCATATTCCACAATTATTTGGATAGTCATTCCCTGGCTAATAGGAACCATCTCAGTTTCTAGAAGGTATTTTTTTCCACTAGAAAAAAATGCTATGATTTTTTTTTTACATGTGACTCCACTTCTGACTTAAAGCTTGCTAAGTACTGCTGTGATGTGCAAACAGTATGAAGCAATACTAACTTGTATGATATGGATTATAGTTTTAAAGGAAACCAGGTAAAGGAAAGCCTAGAGTGAGCTGAAATTGTCAGGTAATGTTTTATATTAGAAATAAAAGTAAGCTGACCATTGAAAAATAGGTAATATCAGAAGTTTGGAAAGGACAATATAGGTGGGGGTCAAAAACACAAAGGTGGGAATGAACTGGTTGGAACAAAGTACCTGGGTTGGGAGCTCATGTCCAATTAAGATGGGACATCATTGGGTCTTGACACGGAGTATACACTACTTCTCTTGATCTGATAGTCCATTGAGTGGATTACTTCCTTCCCATACATATCCAATTTTACTGCTTAGAACTAGCACAGTATATTTCAAAAAGGAATAGTATTTTTTTTCCTTTCAAAAGAAATATATTTTTCCAGGTTCACTTTAGAGAATTCACTAATATTATACCTACACCCTTTATTTTAGCATCAAGGGAAAGAGCAAGATCTGTTCTGTTCTCAGCAGGCCAACCCTCTGTGGACCTTAATTTCAAAATCTGAATCAGGAGGGATTTGGATTAGAGGGTCTCTAAAGTCCCTTCCTTTAAAACTATGATTCTGTGCATCTTTGATGTCTTTTTCCCCCTAAACCTTTTCTATGAGTATTCTCCAACTATAGACACTTCTGCTACATAGAGGTAAAACTATAAGAAAATGACCTACATGGCATTAAAGAAGAGGCAGCAGAGGATAGTAGTATAATTAGATCTATAGTTAAAGAACTTGGATACAAGTCTTGACTGATTCCTATTATAATGCATTACATTTAGCAAATCATGTAACCTTACTGGGTTTTATGGAATTTGATGTGAAATTAAAAAAAAAGATTTATATCTTTGGAGGGCGGAACAGTCTCCTATGCTACTAAAAGCATCTTTGACTCTTTTTTGTTATGTAGTCCCTTCATTTTAATAAATCAATTACTGGTTTTGTTCATCACTTTCTATGTACCCAGCACTGCTCTAGATACCATGGAGGGATCCATTACTTTTGCCTTTAAGAAACTTGTAACCTACTTGGTTATGGTAAAGGGAAAGAAGAGGAGAGAGAATAAGAAACAATTAGAGAACCATTATATAGCTGCTGATGAAATTGGTTCAACCAAAGCTCAGAGAATAGAGAGATAAAGGTAGATTATATTAGCTAAAGAAACATTAAATTAAAAGCAATTTTTAAGATTTGAGATTTGAGGTATGGATATGATTTAGATATTTAAAGGAGAGAGAAATGGCATTCTAGGACAGAGAAATAACATGAGTAAAATGACAGAGATGGCATATAGAGTACACAGTGATGAGACTTACTTGACAAGACCTGAGGGTTTATGTTCGTGAGTAGTTGAGGTCAGAGTGGCTAGGGAAGCATTAAATCATATTCTGGAAGAACTTGAAAATCAAACAGAGGAATTTGAATTTGATTTGGTAGTCAGTAAGAAGCCATTATGGGTTCACAAAAAGGGAAGCAAAATGATGAAATCAGTGTTTTAGGAAGAATACCATTAAAATCTGCCTTCTCCCTCCATTGCTGGGGATCCCTTGTATCATTGATGGGCTCCTCTTGGAATCTCCATTTTCAGGAAGGATCCAGACAAGCAGCCATACTTCATTATCCAGCTTTTGGCACTATATTCCCTCTCACACTTTTCTGCTGCCTTTAATGTGTTTCTTTTCCCATTTAAAATAGAAATTTCTTGTGGGCAGAGATTGTCTTTCTCTAACACTTGTATTTATATCCTTAGCACTTAGCACAATTCCTGGCACATAGTAGGCACTTAATAAATGCTTATTGACCTGACTTTTTGATTAGTCTAACAGTAGTCTGTTAAGATTTGGGTTTCTTTCATTTTTTTGGTTTTTGTACCCTAATTCCTAACATAGTATCTAGAATATGGTAGGTGCTTAATAAATGTTTCTTGATTGCTTATTTCACTCTGCATCAGTACATACATATCTTTCTATGTTTCTTTGAATTCCTCTTAGATGTCCCTTCATATTGTACACTAATATCTCAATGTATCATAATTTTTCACCATTTCCCTATCAATAAGTATCCAATTTGTTTCCAGTGATTTACTACCACAAAAAAAGTACTGTTACAAAGTACATATACATTGGTGTCATTTTAAGATATGAACCCTTGTTTCTGTCTTTCATTTCATTAGAGTATATGCCCAGTAGTGAGATCTCTGAGTCCAAGGGTAGAGGGATTTTAGTTACTTTGTTGCATAATTCAGAATTGATATTTAAAATGCTTCTCAGTAGAAGTAATCACAAGATATTATTGATTTAATTGGCTTATTTTTCTCAAATCTAACTAAAAATCATCATAGGCCCATTATTTTTCCCAGTATTTCCTTTTAACTATTCAAAATTATTATTGACACAATTTCTTTCTCTCTTTTAGATTTTCTTTCATCATTTATTGCAGCAGAGACTCCTTCAAGATCTTTACTCTAAACCTTTTCTGATTAAACTCCATGGTCCCAGGTCAAATGTGTATAGTATAATATTTATTTCTTTGCTTATAAGGTACTTTTCATCCAAATGATAGCAATAAGCAGCATGGCCCTCATTCTCAGATTTCCTTTAGTCACTCAGCAATCTTATGTCTACACCCTGGAAAGAGTCTGTTTTTGAAATCCGATGCCACAGGCTGAATCCCATCATTGTATCCTTATATCTGCTTGATCTTGGACTAAATGCTTAACCTTTCTGAGGCACCTCAGCTTCTTCCCTTATAAAAAGTAGACAGTTGAATTAGATGGTCCTTGAGGCACCTTCTGGCTCAAAAATCATGATTCTTTCATTGGGAGACATACCCCCAATGCATTTCACACAGTTAATATGTATATACAATATGCAGATTGTTACACACATGTAACAAATAACTTATTCTCTGGAAACACACATAGAACATAATACTAGATTCTGGGAAAAAGCGTTTCTCCAAATAATCCAAAAAGATACAAATGTAGTTAAGGCATGGTCCCCCTACACACACACACACACACACACACACACACTATCTCTCTGCCTGGCTGTTTCTGTCTCTTTCCTTCCCTTTCCCTCTTTCTCTCTTTATTTCTGTTGGTGTCTGTCTCTCTCACTCTCTCTAACTTTTGCTCCTTTTCTGTCTGTCTCTTTCTGCCTTTGTCAGTCTGTCTCGTTCTCTATCTCTCTTCCTTTGTTTCTGTCTGTCAGTGTCTCTGTCTCTGCTTCACTGTCATCCTCGTGCTCTCTCTCTCTCTCTATCTCTCTCGCTGTGTCTCTCTCTTTTCTTTCTGTCTCTGTCTGTCTGTCTGTCTCTCTCTCTCTCCCCCCCATCAATCTCTCTCTCTCTCTCTCTTTGTCTCTTACCTTCTCTCTGTCGCTGTTTCTCTCTGTGCATATCTCTGTTTCTGTCTGTGCATCTCTGTGTGTCACGCACACACACACACACACACACACACACACACACTCATATCTTCTAGGTCCATTTTGAGTAGGTTCAAAGGATACTAATTACTCTCTTTACTTAGTGCTCTGTTAATTACACCAGAGTAGAACCTCCAGCTTGTCTTACGGATGTTACATCTTACACCAGTTCGTACAGAGATGTGTGTTCTACTCTCAAGAAGAGACCGATGGTGTCAGAGGCTAAAACATGTAGTACAGTCATCTCCCCATGCTAGCTTTGCACTCAGAGGTGCCAACTTCCTCTCTAGAGGCCAGAGCTCTGAGCCTGGAGTTCAGAAGACCTGAATTTGAATTCTGTCTCAAACTCTTACTAGCTTTGTGACTGAGCATGTCATTTTACCTGTGTCAGCCTCAACTTCCTCATCTATGAAATGGTGATAATAGCATCTTTATCACAAGGTTGTTGTGAGGATAGAATGAGCTAATATGTATGAGAAGTTTTACAAACTTTAAAACATTGTGTAAATGCTAGCTACTATTTTTATTATGTAGTAGAGGTTATAGAAAGATGATCTAAGTCCAAGAAGTATATATACTAGGGGTTCTCGATATTAAAGAAATCATAGATTTTTGCATATTTGAGTAGATGACATATATTTTCTGTATGCATGTGTACAGACAGACATGCACAGTTTTGAAAAAGGGTAAATACTAAAATAGCTTGTCATAGAAACCATTGACATGGAAGCAGAACAAACTTGGTTTGGTTTTCCTGTCCTTCATGAGCACAGTGTCTTGCAAAGATCCCCCAGATGGCCCAACAGGTGCCAGCACAATTTTAAAAGGCTCACAGATGAAAGGATTGGGGGTTGTTGTCCCCCCCACCCCTTGGGGGATCTCAGATCTCCACAGCACGACCTCAGGGGTCTTATGGGCATAAATCACACAGCTCGCCCAGAGCAACAGGTGTGACCCCATACCCTTGCTGTCCCTCCTGGGATTTCAGTGGACAAAATAAATACTTTCACAACCAATAGTCAGAAAAGGCTTTGGAGATTATTCTGAGATTTCATAACTTTTATGTTAGATTTTCTACTCTATCCCTGTGTCAAATCCCAAGATTATGAGTGCCCCCACAAACACTCACATCCACGCACACATACTCACATACTTCCCAGATCCATTATGAATAAGCTCATAAGATGCCAATTACTTTCTTTACTTAGTACAGTACCATTTTCACCACAGATGAGCTTCCTGCTTATCTCCTTGATATTGTACATTGTATAGTATTCTGTTTCACAGAGTCACTTATACTCCCCTCAAGAGGAGATGAATGGCGTATCAAGGGTTAAAAATCATGCTAATATTGAGCAGAATTCTCTCATGGTACTAATTCTTCTTTACATTTAATAATGTACACTTTGCCTATATGCATGGCATAAAACTGGAGGAAAAGAGTGCTGGAGATGAGCTGGGTGATGGCTAGAAGAAATCTGCAAGTGACTTTACGAATTGTCAATAGCAACAGGAAGAGGCTTCAGTTCATTTACATCATATATGCTTTTCAGGTGATGGGGGGCCAGGCATGTCTACAATAAAATCAAAAGCAGATCTGTTGTTTACTTAACAGTTAATACTTCAAAGACACATTTGGATCTCAACTCTTACCAAAGAGCTACCCACAGAGAGTCTTAACTTTAAAATATATGTCCAGCAAATTGGGTATATATTTGACAGCTTAGGCAAATCCTATGTAAGTCTGGGCAACTGTAATGCAGATTTTGACTATGGGTTACTACAAACTAAATATTCCCAAGATAAAGCAGAGGGTTATTGCCAATTGATAACCATCTCCTTGAAGATACTGGTCAGGCAGGCAACACTGATAGGTAGAATTTGTCTATTGTATGTCATGTTCTTCTGTCACTTAAGGAAAACAGTATAGTTACTTGAAGTCATATGCTGGGACCAGCTTGTTTTAGTTCACTAGAGCCAATTGCTAATATTTTAATGTGAGCATTTATCCCTCAGAAATCAGCAAATACTACAGGTCAGAACTTGATTTATTATTCTGTTGACTGCCTGGACCTAAGAAAGTTATGGAAAAAATGTTCATTACATAGATTGAACTTATAAGAATGTTGTGTACAATTTTCCACAAAAGAAACAGTCATTCAATATTTCCTGGCCTGTTATTTCCTTCAGGGTTCCAGTGACAGTAGAATCTCAAGGAGTTTATAGTCTATCATTATCAGGGGAGGCAGCATCAGCACATGTATGGATATAAAATATAAGTACAAAATTAAAACAAGGCAGGTTTTTAAAAATTAATTTATTTATTTACTTTTAATTTACAACATTCAATTCCACAATCCCTTGAGTTCAAAGTTTTCTCCCCCTCCTTCTCCTCCTGCCTCCCCACTTTGGCTGCATGCAATCTGATATAGGTTCTAAAAATACCTTCACATTAAACGTTAGTCAAGTTGTAAAGAAGGATTATAACCAATGGAATGAATGAAAAAGAAGGGGGGAAAAAAACAAAAAAGAGGGAGCAAGTAGTTTGCTTCAATCTGCATTCAGACTCCATAAATCTTTCTCTGGATATCAATAGCCTTTTCCATCATAGTCTTGCATTGCTGAGAGGAGCCCAGTCTATCAAAGTTAGGCATCACAGGTACCATGTGTCTGTAATTGTTTATAACATTTTCCTGGTTTTGCTCCTCTCACTCAGCATCAGTTTATATAAGTGTCTTCAGGTTATTATGAAATCCATCTGCTCCTCATTTCTTATACCATAAGAGTTATTCCATTACATTCACGTACCACAACTTGTTCAGCCATTCCCCAATCGATGGGCATTCTCTTGATTTCTAATTCCTTGCCACCACAAAAAAGAGCTGCTATAAATATTTTTGTACATACAGGTCCTTTTCCAACTTGTATGATCTCTTTGGGATACAAACCTAGAAGTGGTATTGCTGGGCCAAAGGGTATGCACACTTTTATAGCCCTGTGGGCACAGTTCCAGATTGCTCTCCAGAATGGTTGGATCAGTTCACAATTCCACCAACAATGCATTATTGTTGCAATTTTCCCACATCTTCTACAGCATTTATTATTTTCCTGTTTTGTCACTTTAGCCTATCTGACCTGTGAGATGTGGTACTTCAGAACTGTTTTGATTTTCATTTCTCTAATCAATAGTTATTTAGAGCACTTTTTCATATTATTACAGATACCTTTAATTTCTTCCTCTGAAAACTAAGGCAGGTTTTTTTTTTGAAAGAAAAAACTGGTAACTGAAGGAATAAACCCATGAAGAATGGACATAAATAAACCTGATAAGCTAGGCCTATCCTCAATAGTGCTGCTTCAACATCATCAGTGTCCGAAGTTATGGTATAATCTGGATTATAAACATAAGACTATCTTAAAAAATAAACTTGGTTCCTAAACTAGGGGTCAAAGCACTTAAATTCAAAATGTTACATCCATTAGTCCTCTTTAATTGAACAATATTATTCATAAGGTAACAACAACTGAATGATGTTTCAGATGGTTGGTTGTTATTGATGAAGAAAGAGGCCACCCTAACATAGAAAACCTTTTTTTGGGAGAATTTCTCAGCTAATTTCAAGTCAAACATCTTCCTACTCATTCCATAAAACCCACATTATTATTTCTTAAAATATAATTTCCTCAAGTGAGAAAATGGTTTTATGAGAATAGATCAAGTGATTTAAAACATATTTCTTAAAATGACTGTTTGTTCTTTTCTTAGAGAAAACACTTGACAAAGAAAAATCAGATCAATAAAAACCTGATAATTTATTCCAAAGGGAATAAGAATTTTTGAGGTATATAGAAATAGAAAGTTCTTCCAAAGATTCTATGCTTATAATGTGAAATTATTGAGAATATGATAATTGTGAAGGACAAAGAAAGAGAATAAAAATGTGATGTAGGGATGAAAGTGTGGACCTGTAATAACTGGTAGTCTCATTCATGAGTACCATATTTCCAGATGAATGATAATACTTAGATTTTTGATCCCCCCCCCCCAAAAAAAAAGCCCACACTGGCTGACTCAGTGGCCATGGGACTTACCCTTCTCATTAAATAAAAGGAGCAAAGAGAGTAGTAGAATGAACTCTGGAAATCACATGAGATGATCTGGATTTAAATCTGGGATCAGCCAGTTACTAATTATAAGAGTCATAGAGAGAGTCAGCTGCTTTAGGGGATAGTCATAGGGTAGGCATGACCTGGATGAAAATGTAGCAAAGGAGCCTGAGGAGTAGTCAGACAGTAAGAGAACCAGGAGAGAGCAGTGTCATGGAAACATAGATAGAAAAGAACATCAAGGAGAAAAAGAGTGTTCAACAGTGTAAAAGTCTACAGAGAGGTCAAAGAGGATGATTACTGAGAAAAAGTCATTGCCAAAAAGATTTGGCGATTGAGATTACTGGTAATTTTTCAGAAAGCTGTTGCAATTGAATAATATGGATGAAAGAGAACATACAGAGTTTAAAAACAAAAAGGTAATAGAGGCAGATAGGAGGTTCAGTGGATAACACAATGGACCTGGAAGCAAGAAGATTTGAGATCAAATCTAGCCTTAGAGAGAGGTGTTTGACCCTGGGCAAGCCAATTAACTTGCCTGCCTATATTTCCTCCCCTATAAAACGATGGAGATCAAAATAGCACCTATCTCCCAGGGTTGTTGTGAGGGTTAAGTGAGATACTATCTGTAAAGTGTTTTGCATAGTGCCCGGTATATACCAGGGATTTTTAAAAATGCTTTTTATAAAAGAGACCTTGTATATGTCATTTCCCTACGTAGGCTTCACCTTCCTCATCTAAACTGAGGACACTGGACTATTATTGTTGTTCAGTTGTTTTAGTCATGTCCAATTTATCATGACCTATGTGGGTTTTCCTTGGCAGAAATATGGGAGTTGTTTATCATTTCCTTTTCCAGCTCATTTTACAGATGAGAAAACTGAGGTAAACAGAGTTGAGTGATTTGCCCAAGTTCACATACCTAGTAAGTGTCTGAGGCTGGAATTGAACTCAGGAAGATGAGTTTTCTTGACTTCAGGTCCAGCACCTGTTGTGATCACAGTCAATTTCAGAAATACATATGTTTTCAGAAGCGTTTCAGTCAAAGTGTAAACTAACTCAAACCAAAACTCTAAGACTATCCAGAAGTTTTAGATTAGATAATGGAAAACAACCTCATTTCCATTTTACATCATTTAATCCTTGGTAAAATTCTTGCTTACATTTTCATGCAGCATATTTCACATACACACAATTGTGTGTGTGTGCACGTAGAGAGATAAAAATGTCAACTTCCAAAAAAAATCAATCCTTGTCAATAAGAATAAATATCAATAAAAAGGTTGTACCTGCCTCAGTAACCCATATGCAGGAGACCATTTTGCACTAAAATTTTCTGCATAGTATATAGAAATATCAGAAAAATCACCTGAAATCTTTCAGAGGTTGGATAAAAATTCAGAAAAACTTCAAGAAATACAAAACAACAAGATATAGAGAAGACATTTGTTATAATCATAATGTACTAAGATAAAATTGATTCCTCTATTTCCAAATCTTTCCTCTTCCATCCTAATATTAAAGATTGGTGTAACTCTTCCATTTGTGCATGAACATGGTAGGGTGCATGTTCAGAGAGGGGAGATAGAACTTCTTGACCCTAACTCTTGGCATAAAATGTCAGGGCACTGTCCCTGCATCCATTTCTTAAAGTTGTAAGGACTTGGGTGGATTTCAGGGGGAATGGATTTCCATTGAATCATCACAGATGTCATATCTTTGACACCACCTGTTGTGAATCCAGGAAGGTCAAGAAAATGGGAATTTACTCATAGGTCTGCAGAGAAGATAAGACAAGACAGCTGGTAAAGAAGGGCAGAGTGAGATCCGAAGTACAGTTGGAGTATAAGGAGGCTTTTCCTTAGAAGGGAAAGGGAATTGAATGGGAAAAAGGTGTCTTTTTTCTAACTATGTTGCTGATTCATTCTGTATCCCTGAGGGAATTTACGTGTACAACATCTCGTTTTTGTTTGGCTAATATTTCTGACCTGACAGTTTAGAATTGTCTTTGGTTTTTAAGAGAATGGTTTCTAGGTTATGGAGAATCAAAGTGACCACTCTGTCAGATGGTTGGGATGTAGGGATGGGGTCCATACATTGAAATGAAATTCACATAAAATAATTCCTTCTATACCTCAACTATCTCCAAGGCAAAATGAATCAAACTTACTCCTTCTAGATTAGGTTATAAGACTGTCTATGGTGTTTATTTAAACTAACTTTACCTGCATATAAGTACACAAAGGAAGATCCATACAGTATTTTTTAGTCACCCTGTCTGCTTGGCAACTTTTATGAATTCTTTCAACCACAATCACTGTGAAAGTTTTCAAAGTAATTAATCCTTTTCTTAAATGTCCACTGATTGTATCTTTCCCCGATATTCAGGCTATGGTCCTCTGCCCTTTTCTGTCTACACTTTCTTCTTGGAAATTATATCCATCTCATTACATTAATTGTTGCCTCTATACTAATGACCCCCAAGTCAATAACAGTACACATACACACATATTATAGGTTCATGTATATAGTGTATAATGTAAAATATATATATATGTATTATATGCTGGCATATATGTGTGTATACATATATATGTATATGTGAAAAATATATAGCCATTCATAGGTCCATTATCATTATAAAAAATATAAAAACAGGAGAGAATTCCTTTTTTTCTCCAAAAAAGATACAACAGACTTATTCTGAGAGCATATGAAACATTCCACAACCATATTTCTCCATGACTTCTCTAAAACTAAGACGGGTCAATATAATTAAGTAGCAGTTAACTTTGTTACATTTTTAATTATTGCATTATTATAGTCACTAATTGAAGATTCTAAGCTAGTGCCCCAAATATTTGGTGCAATATTTTGTACAATGAAATAATTTTAATAATTATTTGGTGATCACTTAAAGGTAATGCAATTTTTGCACTTTTAGACATATTGTAGATAATGCAAGTGATGAATAATCAAGAAAGTGGGAAGCCTAAAAGACACCAGGGGAAAACTAGGAGAAACTAGATTAGAAAGGTTTCATTGAGGAGATTTTGAATAGAGTTTTGACAGAGAAGAACTAAGGGAAACAATATATTTTGTTTTAAATGCTATGAAAAAGCTAACTTGTAAGAGTAAAATTATGTTTTATTCATGGAAAAGATGCCTTAATACATCAGTACCACAGCATTTGACCTGCTTGTGTTTCCCCAGGCCATTTAAATTTGCAAAGTTATAGGGAAATATTTTCTCTCTAAAAACAAGTCAAAATCCCACTTCCTTTTCATTTAGGCCACTGCAAGATTTTGACATCGTAATGTCCTTCCAATCCTATTCTAATCTCTTACCAGACCCTCCAGGAGGTCAGGTAGATTTGAACTACTGACCCAAAGGTGAAAGGCCCTATATCCTGTTACTAATCCTTTGTTTGAGACATCTCATCCCCAAAGAATGATTTTTTCTGTTGAGCATGCTTTTATCCAAGTTTACACTCTCAATAGCCCACTCACAAACTATCAGTCTAAAAAAGAGTGAAATGAGAGATAGACGAGAGAGACAGAGAGACAGAGAGAGAGAGAGAGAGAGAGAGAGAGAGAGAGAGAGAGAGAGAGAACTTATTGGTGTATTGGTTCATGTCTTTATCCTGGAAAATTTTCATGGTTAACCAAATTAGTCTGCCTGGGATATTTCACTGCATTATTTACAGGGAGGAATATTAGCAGATAAATATCATATAAGGGCTAAAAAGTACAACAATCTTGACTAAAGTATAGCTTTTATAGAACAGAAGCCCACCATCTTTTTACCCTCTTTTTTTTTTCTTTTTAATAAATGCTTTAAGGATTTTTTTAAAAAATATGTCCTTACCATTTCCCAATGGCATGCTTTCACCCCCAAGCTACCCTTCTATGGAAGCAGAAATGTCATTGAGCAAAACAAACTCTCACATTGGCCATGTCTGGCAATGCCATGTCAGTCAGACTAAAATATAGTCTATCACCTCTCTTCAATGGGAAGGTGGGGTATGGTTCACTGTCTGCCATCTAGAGTCAATGTTTTTCAATGTTGTTTTCCTTTATATTTTTGTAGTCATTATATAAATTGTTCTCATTCTACTTAATTTGTTCCAAATATGTTCATATAAGTCTTCCTAAACTTTTCTGGATTTTTTACATTTACCTTTATGTGGAACAAAAATAAAATATTGCATGCCTATATGATAATTTATTGAGGCTTTTCTTGACTAGTGAATACTTTGTTTCTAACTCCTTGCTTATCATATACTTCTACACATACTTTTATTGTAGATATGAAATCTTTCTTTCTTTGACTGCCCACCCCCTTTGGGAATCACTGGTACAGCAGCTATGTGTAGCTTAAGGAATTTTAATCATCTTTGTTTCAAGAAATGCTCTCTAATCCCATTGGTTATGTCATTCTCTTCCTCTTCCCTGGATTGTACATACTAAGAAAGGGAAAATGGTCCACCTTCCAGGTAGTAGCCAAAGGGAACTCTAACTTTCACAGCTTGGAGATGAATAAACAAGAAGCCAAATGGGTGGTATTTTTAGCCTTTAATTGGTCTTTTTTATAACTTCCATGTATCACAGATGTATGAAAGGGTTACCAAACCAAAGTCAGGCAAGGAAAGAAAATTCCTTATGACATAATTGAGATTGAAATATCAAAATGAATTCCCATTGGCTTTGAAATGGAATTAAACTATTGATGCATGTAAGGTCTTCACAATATAAATGACTATGCTGTGCTAACATAAAATAAAGTCCTTTGGTTCTGCAGGAAGTAATGGGCCTGCTTTGCTGCCATGTCAGCACAATTCATGCTGCACACTGTGTTACGGGAACCTTTGGATGACAATTGACTTTCCTGAATTTAACAGTCACTTCAGTAAAGCTATTCTTTCCAGATCCCCCAGTCTGAGACCCAATCCAGTGTCAAATCTAGCCATGAAGACCAATTCCAGCAGCATTGAGAAATTAGGGTTAGTGTTCAGATTAGCAGGCTGCAGATGTATATGGAATCAATTATGTATGTTTGTGCATATTTGTGTGTGGATGTGGGTGTGTGGGGTTTACACATCATTCATTTGAAGATTTTTCTACTAGATTCGAAATCTAATCTGAACCATGATAAAAAAAAAAAACATGAACTTGATAAAACCATACCTAGCATACCCAAATCCCAATGAATTGGTTCATCCACAACTAAGGATTTTGAAAGTTGGAAGGAACCTAAGAGATCATACATCCCAGCTCCCTCGTTTCAAATATATGTAGACTGAGGCCATAGAGGGAAAGTAACTTCCCTGCAATGACAAGTATTCAATGGAAACTCAAGGACTCAAATATAGTTATGATTTCTGCCTAGAGATTCTGTAATCCTTCCATTTTGGCACAGAACTCCCCCAAAGGATGTTGACCCCTCTGAAAGGAAAATCTAGTTTGCTTATATATACTTTCTACACATAATTTATGGACTTCAATTCTAAAAGATACATGGAGAAATCTTCTACATCTGACCACCCAGTGTTAGATAATAATTATATCAGTTTTTAAAATATACCTCAAGTCCTGGGAGATGCTGAAAAATGGTAACAATTAAGTGTGTGAATCAGAGAACCCGAGACATGAAACAGTCCTCTACTAAATATTCCTCTAGATTCACCACATGCTAGGTAATCTGACTTTCTGAAGTATTATTTCCTGCACAATAGTCTTAATAATCCACAATACTGCTTAGCTGGCACAATGAGTGGTAAAAATAGATACATAGATAGATGAATGAATAAATAGGTAGATGAATGAATAAATAAATAAGTGAATGAATGAATGAATAAACTAGAATCTCTTTCAATTTTCCTGTCTTTTTTTTAACACAAGGAACAGAATGCTAGAATAATTAAAGTGTTTTTCTTTAAATAAAGAGAAGGGAAAACATTTTTGAACTTTGTCTCTTCTTCTTTGGTTACCTAGTGATATCACCCAGTGACAGTCTGGCTATACAGGTTGACTCAAATAAATCAAACCTGCATAAGTTGTGGATTTTAAAACTGCAAATTTACACTGAACACTAAGTGTCTCAAGACTTGAGGTCATATATAAATAGTGACGGCATACTCAAGATGCTTCTCCCATAGTACAAATGGAGACTTTTTTTTATTTAGTAAAAATAGCTGACCAGCTGTTGCAGCACTTTCCTATCCAGTTTCAAGATAATTTTTCTTTCCTTTGATGAAGGCAGCTAGCTCTCTCTTCCCAAGCTCCCTCTTTCTAGGCCTCACCCATCATCTGGGATGCTGACAGAGAGAGGAAACTGTGTTTGCACTGTCATAGAACAGATTTTTTTTTCCTTCATTTTGAAGTCTCATTCTCAGATTTTCTTAGGTGGTGGCTATGTTACTCATTGGAAAGAGAATGTGTGAATAAACACAAATTACTATTCTACTTTGCTGCCATTTAAAAGTAAACTATATAGCATACCCTTAGCTACTCCCAGGCTCAATCTGACTGTTTTGGAGGTGATTTAAGGTTTAAGAGTACTTTCTTCAAAATCAGTCACATGAGTGTGAAGGCAGTAGTCCCAATAATATCCCTGCTTCTTCAAATGAGGACTTTGCAGGTTCAGAATTATTAAGTGAATTGCTCATTTCACACAGCTATTTTTTTTTCTTTCTGATTCCAAGTCCAGAGAACAGTTTGATAAAAGTGTTTGTGTAGACTAACCAACTTATAGCATTTGTTTGAAAGGTTGAAATGATGGGAAATAAAAGAACAAAAAGATTAATTCATGCTGTTATGTAATAAGTATTTATTAAGTGTTTATAAGTGCCAGATACCATGCTAGGTGCTAATGAGATACAGAAATAAATGAAACAGAAATGACTGCTTGGTGCCTAACAAATCTAAGGAAAGTGAGAAGTTGACCATATATGTTCATATATTCCTCCTTATGCTGCTCCTTAAAAATAAAGTTAAAAATAACTCATTTTATTCTCTTATTTATTCTTATTAGCTCTTATTTATTACTCCAGGGTCTTTTCCATTGTACCGCACTGAAATATTAGAAGCAATAAATCTAATGCTTACAATTGTGAGGTAGCATGGCTAATACTTTGTATAGTGCATTCTGGAAATATTTAAAGATTTAAATATTTTACTGGTTCTTTCTTCAGTAGGCATGTGGAAAAGAGGAAAAGCTCAGTTTGGGGGTATTAAGATTTTTACACACACCAGCACAGAGGTATTGCTTTGGTTGACAATTTTAATTCTGATAATGACACATTTAAAATGTTTATTTTCTACAGATAATTCTGAGATCAGATTTAGGGGCAGGGTAAAAAGATTAGATGTCCCTTTATTTTCTTTCTGCAGCCTTTTTTTTTTCTTTTTCTTTTCCAGCAAAATGAGAATTTTAAGCTGCCCCTATACAAGTCTGAGTTAGTTATGAAGGAGTTAAGTCTTGTGTGATCCTGAGTGTGATTTCTTCCTATTTGAACTGCTATCTCTGACATGTCAAGTCCTTATTCAATAAATTCAATATCACTTCCGGGATCAAATATAAAATCCTCTATTTAGCTTTTAAAGCCCTTCATAACCCTTCCTACCTTTATAATCTTATACCTCACTCACTTCCCTATATCCTGTTATTCAATAACACTAGCATTTTTCTGTTATTTGCATTCCATCTCTCCAATCCATAAATTTTCTGTGCCTGTCCCTCATGCCTGGTGATCTTTTCTTCATCTCTATCTCCTAGTTTCCTTGACTTTCTTCAAGGCCCCAGTGAAATTCTAACTTTTATAGGAAAATTTTTCCAGTTCCCCTTAACGCTTATACATTTTCTATAAGATTAACTCCAATTTTTCCTATGTATATCTAGTTTTCACATAGTTGTTTGTGTGTTTTTCCATCATTATACTATGATTTCCTCAAGAGCAGGGAGCATATATTGTTTGTCTCTGCATCCAGAATAGTTAGCACAGGATCTGACACATAGTAGGTATTTAACAAAGCTGTTGATTTATTTCTGGATATTGACAATATTTTTGTTTGATGTAGAAGCTTTTAATTTTGTCTATGTCATTTCCTTTCGGGGTTCTTTTCAAGAGAATATGGGTAGATTCTTTTCATTCTTCACTTTGCCTTCTAGTACTAAAAGATGTAATCTTTCTTTTTAATGATTTCTTACATAATATCCAAACTTTTCAAAAATCATACTTTTCACAGAAATCCAATGATTTTTCAGTTCTCTTTTCTTGACCTGTTTTTCAAGTCAATTTTATATCAAACATCTTTTCTTTGCAAAAAAAAAAGTTTTTCAATATTTTTGCTGTATTATAGTCACTGATTTCTTCTTGGTCCATTCTAACTTTAGGGAGACTGTTCTAAGTTATTTATTCTTGTTCCAGTTCTTTCCTCCAGAACATTTATTGCATTATTTAATCTCATTTCCTTTCTCCTAGGTATTCACATGATGCTTGTGAAAAATCTATTTTCCCCTTCTTTTTTCACATTTGTTATTGAATTATTTTCTATTATAAAATTTTATAACAGTCTGTATCTTATATTTGTTCATCTCTCCAGTCTTAGTTCTTAGAACTAGGCTTTGTGTCTGGGCCAGGTTCTGCCTCAGGCCAAGCTTTCAGACCATTGGTCTTAATCACTCATCTTTGAAGTGCAGAATGCTCGATCTACAGGGCCTTCTCTGACATCACAAGTTAGAGTGCTAAGGACCTTAGAGCCCAAGGGCATGGAGTGTTCTTATCTCATCAATGCAGATTCAAGTCAGGTTGCTGCTACTTTCACTTGCTTCCAAGTTCTGTAATGTTAGTTGATAATGCCCCTTATTGAGAGTTTTCTCAGGGAGCTCTCTGCTCTTCATTCAGAGCCTTGAAGGCTACATCTATCTCAGAGGTATCTGATCTCTCGGAGAGGTTTTTCCTCATTTACTTGTGCTGGCACTGATTTTGATGACAGCCTCCTTTGGACTTTTGGCTGGCTTTATGATCTTTTTTTTTTTTTTGGAGAAAGGCAAGGAATTTGGAAGTAAGTGACTTGCCCAAGGTCACACACACATGGTAAGTGTGTCAAGTGTTTGAGGTCAGATTTGAATTCAGGTCCTCCTGTCTCCAGGGCTGGTGCTCTGTTCATGGTGCCACCCAGCTGCCCCCTTTATGTGAATTTGTGAAGTGGAAAAAGTCACTATAGCTTCTTATTATATTTTTTATCCCTTATTCATTTTTAGGATTTTTAGTCTTTATTTATTCATTCATTTATTTTGCTAGAGTGGGTATATGGGAGCTGGAAAGCCTGTATTCATTCATTCTTGGTAGAATGTTAGAGGAGGAAGGAACCTAAGATATAAGAATAAACCTCACATTTTACAGATGAGGGAACTGAGTCTCAGTGGATGAAATTACCATCAAAAAGCTCAAAGCCAGTAAGCAGCAGAAGTGTAATCACAACCAGAACTTTAAACGTCCAAGTCCAACC
This sequence comes from Petaurus breviceps papuanus, assembly GCF_028583685.1. Taxonomy (NCBI): domain Eukaryota; kingdom Metazoa; phylum Chordata; class Mammalia; order Diprotodontia; family Petauridae; genus Petaurus; species Petaurus breviceps. Next base: position 6,255,573 of record NW_027187347.1, read on the forward strand.
TTCATGTCACTACAATATATTCAAAAATATTTTTATTATCCCTCATGCCCTAACTCAGCTCTCTACTACTTTTGGTGGAAACCAGTTCTCTTTTGCTATTCTCTTGAGTTCTACCAACCCCTACATTTGGAGGCTTCTCTTTTTTAATTCACACCTATTTCTTTCTTTGTTTACCTTCACCATGTTCTTCTCCCCTTCTTCACTCTAGCCCTTCCCAAAAGCTAACAAGTACTATACTAGCAAGTTTTTGACAATTGGAACATTATGAAGAATTTTTAAAAACTAAAATATGACCTGTTGTTATTTCTTACATAGGTTGAAATATTTATTTTGTAAGCTATTCTTCTAAAATTAACAGAGTCAAAGAACCAAAGACATGAAATTTCAACCAAATAGGAAAAGTGAAATAATTTTCATCTCCCTCAATAATTTTTTGATCATAAGAGGAGCCAAGGTGGTGGAGCAAAAGCAGGAACTTTCTTAAGCTCCAACACCAACCACCTCCAACACCTATAAAATATGACTCTAAACAAATTTTAGAGCTACAGATCCCAAAAAGTGACAGAGAGAATCAAATCTCCTGTTGAAGGCAGTCTGGCAGGCTGACAGGAAGGGTTTATCACACCAGGCTGGAGGCTGAGCATTCCCGAAGCTCTGTACCCAGACCCAGGGTGGCCTTGACCAGTGGCCCAGACTGGCCACAGCAGACTTCAGGAGAGTGAATTACCAGCAGCTGTGGTGATTTCCAGACTTCTCAACCCATAAACTCCAAAAAGAAAGTAAAAGTTCAGGAGGGAATTCTGTTGGAACTGGGTGATGGAAAAGCACATGTCTGGCCCCTGCCCCCAGGGTAAAAGGTGGTGGAGGCCTGGCAGCTGCAGCTGCTGCAGTATGGCTGCCTTTGGAGCTCCTGGCCTGCAGATGGGAGCTCCTGGCCTGCCAATCGTAAGGGGACCAAGTGACCATTCAGAGTCTAATCGCTCTTGCTTTGACCTGCTTAGACCTGGATAGTGGTCTTGGATGGTTGTCCTGGGGTGAGAAATGCCATTGTGTCAGAGCTTATGGTGGCTGTAGAGAGAGCAGCCTCCTCAGACCTCTGACATTTGTAAAAAAAAAGCCCAAACAATTTGGGACATAGCCCTCACCACACTGGAAGCAGAATTCTACCATGGCAAAGAGCTCCAAAGTCAAGTAATTGTCTGAAAAGATGAATAAGCAAAGGAAGCACAATCAGACTATAGAGTCCTTTTTCTGGAAACAAAAATAATCAAATCATGGAACCTGAAGAAGACAACAAAGTCAAAACTCCTGCAGCAAAAGCTTCCAAGAAGATTATGAGCTAGTTACAGGCCATGGAGGAGCTCAAGAAGGATTTTGAAAATCAAGTAAGAGAAATGGAGGAAAAACTGGGAAGAAAAATGAGAATAAAGCAAGAAAATGCTAAAGGAGACTCAAAAAACATACTGAATAAAATAACACCTTAAAAAATAGACTAACTAAAATGACAAAAGAGGCCTACAAAGCCAATGAGGATAAGAATGTCTTAAAAAGTAAAGTTGGCCATATGGAAAAAGAATTTCAAAATCTCACTGAAGAAAATAATCCCTTCAAAATTAGATTGGAGCAATTTGAAGCTAATGATTTTATGAGAAATCAAAATACTATAAAACAGATCCAAACAAATGAAAAAATAGAAGGCAATGTGAAATATCTCATTGAAAAAAACCACTGACCTGGAAAATAGATCCAGGAGAGATAATTTAAATTTGAATACCTGAAAGCCATGATAAAAAATAAAGAGCCTGGAAATGATCCTTCAGGATATTGTCAAGGAAAATTGCCCTGATGTTTTAGAACCAGAAGGCAAAATAGAAATTGAAAGAATTCACTGATCACTCTTTAAAAAGATCCCCCCAAAAAAGAAAACTCTTAAGAATATCATAGCCAAAACCCAGAGTTACCAGGTCAAGGAGAAAATATTACAAGCTGTCAGGAAGAAACAATTTGAGTACTGTGGAAACATGATCAGGATAACAGAAGATCTAGCAGCTTCTACATAAAGGGATTGAAGGACTTGGAAAATCATATTCCAGAGGGCAAAGGATTAAAACCAAGAATCACCTACCTAGCAAAACTGAGTATAATGCTTCAAGGAAAAATATGGTAATTCAATGAAATAGAGGACTTTCAAACATTCATGATGAAAAAACCAGAGCTGAACAGAAAATTTGACTTTCAAATACAAGAAGCAAGAGAAGCATGAGAAGGTAAACAGGAAAAAGAAATCATAAGAACTTATTAAAGTTGAACTACTTACATTCCTACATGGAAAGACTATATTTGTAAGTCTTGAGACTTTTTTCAGTATAAGGATAGTTGAAGGGAATATGTGTGTATGTATGTATATGTATATACATATATGTATGTATAGGAGGGTGAATGCATGTACAAATACATATGTGTGTGTTTACATGTATACATAGACAGAGGACACAGGATGAGGTGAATGTAAAGGGATGATATCTAAAAAATAAAATTAAGAGGTGAGAGAGGAATATATTGGGAGGAGAAAGGGAGAGAGAGAATAGGGTAAATTATTTCATACTAAGAGGCAAGAGAAAACTATTACAATGGAGGGGAATAGCAGGAAAGTGTAAAGGATTGGTCAACCTTACTCTCCTTGAATTTGGCTTAAGGAGGGAATGACATACACACTCAATTGGGTATCTTACCCAACAGGAAAGTAAGGAGGAAGGGGATAAGAGAGGGGATGATAGAAGGGAAGGCAGATTGGGGGAGAGGGTAGTTAAAAGCAAACACTTTTGAAAAGGAACAGGGTCAAAGTAGAAAAGAGAATAAGTGGGGGGTGGGATAGGATGGAGGGATATATAGTTAGTCTTTCACAGTATAACTACTATGAAAATGTTTTGCATAACTACACATGTACAACCTATATTGAATTGCTTGTCTTCCCAGTAGGGATGGGTGAGGAGGGAAGAAGGGAAAGAATCTGGAAATCAAAGTTTTAAAAACAAAAGTTAAAAAAATATTTTTTTGTTTTCTCTGTAATTTGAGAGCAGCAGTTCAAAATAACTACTTGCTTATTTCATCCAACGTCTCTTTTTTAAGCAGGTAAAGAGATAATGGCAAAATTCTGTGAACTTTCTGGTTTTTTTTCCTCTCAGAAATGTGTTTTTTTCTTTCTTATAAATATCCTTCAATTCATCTCTACTCCCAGTTTTGACTCTTCTTTTTTTCTTCCTTATAGTTCTCATACTATACTTCAAATTGACAGCAGAACCTACTCCTTACTCTAGCTCCCTGTTTCTCCCCTTCCATGACTCTATTTTTGCTTCCTTCATTTTAGAAAGTCATTCAGTTTTCTACCATCTAGCATATGTCCAAAGACCCTTAGGGATTTTAAGCTACAAAGTTTGTCAGAGGTGGGAACATGTGCTGCAAGTAAGGATTCAGCAGAAGCATTTTCCAGGGGCTATGCCAACCCAATTCCCATTCTTTCTTCTTTTTTTTTTATTTTTTCAAAAGAAGTAAAAAGAAAAACACATTTCTTTCCATTTCTGGTAGCATCTAGCATATCAATTTCTTTATATTGGCTGACAAGCTTTATACCATATCACCTGATGCATTGCATTAGAAAAAGCATTTTCTACCAGGCACCATCTGCAGAGAGCAGTAAAATATTCAAGCTACCCTTGAGCTGGTGAGTAATCTATAGTGATGATATCTAATAAAATCAATCTTCAATAATTCTGCTTGTCATTAATTCCAAAATGACTATCTTGGACTGAATAAAATTGAATTTTATTCATCTCTCATCAGTACGATATCAGTGTTACTTTTTTATACAACATGGCTCTTAATTCCATTCTACAAGCAGGAAAAATAAGAAGCTGTCTTTCTTTTTTAATTCCTGGACTTTTATGCCATGTGCAAAAATGGAATAATCATCTAAGATATTGAGAAGGCATAAAACCCATGGGAAGGTACTATTCAAAGGAGCAGTGAAAATCATGGAATTCAGTGGCCATCTAAGGGGATAAGCAAGAGCAAAGATAGGAAGAATTATAGAGAAAAACTATTACCATCAAAAAAGCACTTATTAAGTTGCATCTAGTAGATGGCATTGGTAGGTACTATGTTTAACAAAGTAGAAAGAAGTTAGTCTTTCCTTCTAGGAACCTACAGTCTAAAATAGAACAAACTATCACAGATAAATGTGTACTAACAAAAATTATTATTTATGCCTACCCTATTCCTTAGAAGTATACAAGAAAAAAATAACAATGAAACATATTCAGTCACATTGATCTCACTAAAAAAAGTGAATAATATTTAAGTGAGAACAGAAAGGTTTTGTAGCATTAATAAGTAAAAGTTAAAATATTTTGTAAGACTTTAAATTTATTTCATTTTTCATCTTTGCCAAGGCCTATTTTGCATGTTTTATAAGGTATAATCTACTAATATAGTAATATGTGTGTATGATTTATAGACAAATACAGAAATATTGAGGATGTATTCACAAAATATTTTTACTGATATGTGTAAATGATCATAATAATTTAGGGACCACTGAAATAGATGATAAGTGGTAGGTATTAGGGTCAAGCAATCCTACAGCCAACAGGCACCCTATGAGTTCAGGTTTGATGTTGGAATGAAAAAATGAAATAAAAATAAATTTTGGACAGGTAACAAAAGGAAGTTTGCTTCTCCATCACATAGGAAGAATATTCAACAAAGATAGCTTCTCTAGCTCTATCTCCCTTTCCTTTCCATATGGAGACAGACTTGGTACCTAGGGCACAATACTGTGACTTTAATGGTCTTCTACACTTAAGTGGACATCTATCACAAGTTATAAGGTCCCCATCTCCATGTGAATGGGTCATTTTATGTCCTTAGGTGACCAGGAAGCTGTATCAAGGCAGGCCAGGGCCTCTCAGGTCCCAATGACAGCTTTGCTGACTTTTTAGAGAAAACTAAAGGAGGGACCCTAGTCCTATCAGTAGGAAGTGAGGGAAAGAGTTAAAAAGGAGGGCAAAAAGAAGAGGGGAGAAGGAAGGAATAAAAAATATTTACATGATAATATTGTATATTTGAAAAAAAATAGCAAGTTGTACATGGCAGATTTGTAGTTTCATGTGTAATCAACTTTTCTTGTACTGTGTTATGGAGATCCTTGTTTTATTCCATGAATTAAAAACAAAATTTTAAAAAATCACAAGTAAAGAGAAGGTGGGAGGCATAAAAAGAGGGAGAAAAGGACAGAGGAGACACAAGGAAAGAGAGAGATATAAAGAATAGAAGAGTAAAATACATTATATGTTACCCGCACTGTGATAACATAGGCAAATATAAATAAATGTATGTGTGCATGTGTATTTATATCTCCATATAACAATATGTATGTATATTATATATATATATGCATGTATGTGTGTGTATGAGAGAGAGAAAGAGAGAGAGAGAGACAGAGAGAGACAGAGACAGAGACAGAGACAGAGACAGAGAGAGAGAGAGAGAGAGAGAGAGAGAGAGAGAGAGAGAGAGAGAACATGGGATAGTATTGCACAAAATAAAGTTGACTATATCTTTGCAGACAGGAAACAGCTGGTTGCTGGAGCAGAAGTAATTTCTAAATCAGTTTTATCTATATTCAGGCAAACCATAAACTAGTTAGAACAAAGGTCAAAATTCAGCATTAAATTTGTTGAAAAGATAAGCAGGAGAAGGCACTGTCTGCAATTGCAAGGGCTCCATCCTTATCTATTCAACAAATTGTTGACAATGAAAAATGGGAAATAGACAAAAGTAGACACTGATTCAGATAATCACCCTTTCTTATAGGAGTATAAATGCCATGAAGTACTCACTACAATGAAGAGGTAAAAAAGAATCCAGAAACCACGGAAGCCAGCAAATATTTGATATTCTTGTTAAGGAGAGAGACACGAAAACCAAGGCCATCCCTTTTATTTAGTACAAACTTATTTGTAGGACATGTCTGAGAAGGATGGTGGAAGATTGCAACCATCTTCATCTAACAATAAAAAAGATACCCACACACCTTTCACATATATGTAGATATTAGAGAGAAAAAAAAACACATAATGGATTAGACGGAATAATTTTAAAAATATTTTCTGAAAGCATGATGTCAGACCAAATTAAGCCAACTTATTCCAAAAATTTTTGTAAATAAAATAGTAAGGGGGACAGCAAATACAAGGGAATTGGAAAAGATTTTTTCAGCATTTCTATAGTGATATATTCTCTTCACTGAGTGAGAGGAATGGAATTCAGTCTCTGTACAACTCAATGTGCATGGTGCTATTTTAGGGAATGGAAAGACATTAAAGAAAATAAAGTTAGGAAGATCAACTGAAACAGGTCAATTCTATTCACTGAAGAAATAAAAGCTAGAAACAAAGCAATTTTGTAATTACTAATGGGCGTATTTTTAAGATACCTTAAAGAAAAAAAAAACAATCACGGATGGTATTATCACCAAAATGAGAAGACATTAACTATGGGCTCTCATAATCATAAAATGTTTATGAAAATGATTCATACTAATATAGAGGTTATCCTTGATGAAAATATGAAAAGCAAAGGGGCAGGCTTTTGCAGGTGATTTTCTACAGAAAGCCATATCTTCATAATTACATTGAATAAAAGGTATGGAAAATATAGGATCCTGGTGTTCTTATTTATTATTCCTCCCTTCCCCCACCAAAAAAAAAAAGATTCAATATACCAAAACAAGACTTTTTTAAAAAGCTGTTTTCCAGAAATCTTTTCCCATGAATAAATTAAGATTATGCAGAATTCCTCAATTGATGAAATTCATGGAGTAACAGTCTCTGAAAAAAATCAGTTACTGAAGAACTACAATGGTAATGGAAAGGAATATGTAGACTGCAGAATATTACCAAAAAAAAAAAAAAAACACTTGCCTGAAAAGAATGGTGTAAAGCTTATCTTCCAGGAAAGGTGCAATCCTATAATGACAGCAAAGAATAACAGATAGACAGACCAAGTGATTCAGTTACCTAGGGATTGTAAAAATCATTATCATCAACATCAAATTTGTGGAAGGAAATCTCCATTATGTTAGATCTTGAATAGAGGATTTACCAGAAGGTAGGGATTATCTGTGATCCACACCATTGTCAGGAGCACCCACATTGATGAGCTCACGTATACATCAGTTGAAGTATAGTGTGTGTGCAAGTGTGTATAAAATTTTAATGTTGTGTTTAGAGATCCATATAGTTTCTGTTTCTCTATCCAGATTATCTATATTTACCTATAGAACTATGTAATTCTTTTGATGTCAGTGGGTTCCCTCTCAATGAAGATCTTCCGGTTAGAGTTAGATGACTACTTAGAGATATTGCAGATAGAATTATGAAACAGTTTTGGACTAAAAGTTCTTTCCAACATTGATATTCTGCAATATTGTACACATGCATACAGAGGGCCATTGTAAATTTTGAGCTATTTTTCAGTTGTGTCCAACTCTCCACTACCCCATTTGCGGGTTTTCTCAGTAAAGATGCTAGAGAAGTTTGCCATTTCCTTCTCTAGCTCATTTTATACATAAAGAAACTGGGACAAACAGGGTTGTGACTTGCCCAGGGTCACTCAGCTAGTAAATGTCTAAGGCGTGATTCCAACTCAGGTCCTTCTGACTCTAGGCTTTGTGCTTTATACACTTAGTTGCGCCTACGTGGATATATGCATACTTAACTGAATTGGCATCTATTTTTCAGGGCATTATTCTAGGGATACAATGCTGACCAAGGTATATAGTCATTGTCCTCAAAGAGTTTTATTTTATATAAGTATATAAACATACATTATATGTGCGTGTACATATTACATTTGAAAAAGTATTATAGTGCTTTTCCAAACAGCATACCTAACAACAACACTACAGATACAGGATTGTATTGCCATTAGCTTAGCTACATGATCACTGCACAGCACAGAGTATTCAAGTAGCAAAAGGGAAATTTTTTTTAACCATGAAATCTGCTAAACTGTAAGCCCCATGAAGGCAACAGCCTGTCATGTTTAACTTTTGTGTTTCCTCCAGTATCCAGCATGGCACTTTATGTACAGTAGGACAGGAAAAGGGACTGAAACTATGATTTCTTTCATTGGTATGATTTCATTCATTCAAAGCAAAGGGAACTCATACAAAGAAATTCTCTCTCCTAATGCAGATCCCTCTACCTTCTTTAAGAATTTCATTCTTACAAATCTGCCTAGAGCACTGAATTTAAGTAACTTTCCCAGGGTGAGAACTCAGTATATGTCACAGGCAGGATTTGAACCCAGGTTTTCCTGGTTCTGAGGTCAGGTCTATAGCTGCTATGACATATAGCCTCTCATCTTAGAGTAAGCTTTCAATAAATGTCTACTGAATGAAGCTAGGGGATATTGAGAAGTAGCTACTTGAGTGACAGGACAATTTAAAGAATAATCAAATACTAAACAAGGCATAGGAGTGAAAAGAAAACCATAAGTTGAAGCTAGAAGGACAGTAATTGTAACAGTTGCTTCTCCTGCTATGGCCTTTACTTCATCATGCTGATAAGTCTCTATTTTTCCCCTTTATTGTTTTTCCTTCAATAGTTATTTCAACTAAATTTCTTGATTCAAAAATGCTAACACCTCAACTTCTACTTGCTGAGATTTAAATGGATTTTCATGAGCAGAATATGTTAAATTACCAAATCTTTTCACTGTCTACCTGTCATTACAGTTTAATTTTCAGCAGATGAGGACAAACGGTAATTCCACTCGGTGCAATTGCTAGGCTGAAATAACCACTGAGAGAATTATAGGTGTAGCAGTTTGTCGTAACATGTTTGTAGATCATTGGAGACTAGAGCATTGGAATATTTGGAAAGGGGAAGAAATGAAATGGCAAAAAGATTTCATTTGCAGAAAAACCACAATTGCACAAAAGCAAAAATTCTCTAAGTATTATCCTGGTGGATTTTAAAATGCATGATGGAGCTCTCAGTAAAACACACTCTGACAGGTGAAAATATGAGAAGTCATGCAAGCTGAGACAAGGGCTAAAGACCCTGGAAGATAATTCATAGCATTGCCACGAATTTATTGAATGACCATGGGATAATCCCTTAGCTGCTTTGTGCCTCAATTTCTTCAACCTGAAAAATGCAAATAATCCCTACAAGGCTGAAGTCTCCGGAAAATTAATAAGATAACAGCTATGCAGAGCAGTGGATTTCCTGGAACAAAACAAAGCTTTAATAATAATAATAACACTATCACATAGTTTTATATTGTCAGGTCAGGAAAAGCAGTAAGATGTCCTATGGCATCATAAACTTTGATACTCTAACTAGATGAACTTCAAATTGGCCACTGTTACAGGGAGCTCACCTGACCTCAAATAGAATATGAGCATGATTCAAACAATCAAGCAGACACAGATTGGTCTGGAACAGGTCTCCTCTGACAGAAGAAATAAATCATAGCCTGTCTCTCCCAGCTTTAAATTCCAAGGATCTTTGCAGCTCTTTCTTCTTTCTTTGCAGAGAAACCATTTAAAAGACAGTGCTATTTACTATTGACATTGTCTGAGAAGAAAGCCTCACCAATAATAAGGGGAACTACCACCCAAGCAGGTCCACGACCATTAGCAAGGTCAAGAGATTGAAGGAGCTCAAACAGATAAACTGAGGAATTCATTAGGATTCAACCTGAGATTGTAGGTCTATAATTAGGTTGAGTTAATTGAATAAATGATTAGTAGAATGTCTTAAGATGTACTTAAAGCTAGCAAATCAGGGGCAGCTAGGTGGCATAGTGAATAGAATACAGGTCCTGGATTCAGGAGGACCTGAGTTCAAATCCATTCTCAAACACTTAACACAAAACTAGCCATGTGACCTTGGGCAAGTCACTTAACCCCAACTGCCCTACCTTCCCCCCTCCAAAAAGCAAAAAAAAAAATTAAATTAAAACTAGCAAATTAAAACAGAATAAGGCAGTTTATATAAATAGAGGAAACCAGGTAACATAATGGATAGAATTGAACTTGAAGTCAGGAAAGACCTGAATTCCTCATCTGTAAAATGAGGGGGTTAGAATCATTGACCTCTAAGTTCCCTTTAGCTCAAAATTTATAATCTTATGATAATAACAGTTCATATTTATAGAGGGTTTTAAGGCTTGCAAGTCATATTATCTCACTTGAGCCTTACAACAATCCTATGAGGGAAGTACTATAATTCTATCCAGGTTACAGATGAAGAAATTATGGGTCAAAGAAATTAAAATATTTCCCTGGTGTGGCAAACTGCCACCCACGTAAACAAACACCATTAAGGATCACAGGATGGGAGCTCTAAGATCATTTATCACATCCCAGCCCCACCCAGATTTCCACAGATGGGAAACTAAAGCCTGGGAAAGACTTGATGAATTGCTCAAAGTCACATAATGTTTAAGTTACAGAGCAGGAATTTGAACCTGAGTCTTTGGATTAGAGAGTCAATGCTGAGAGAAATGATTATTCATAACCAATGACTTGGGGAGATGCAGAGTTTCCCCCTTTTTCTAAAGTCCTGATTTTAAAAGTTTAGTCTCTTAAAGGACATTGCTGATAATGAGACTGAACTAACTTTTTTGGGGTAGCTGTTGTCTCCTACTCAGATTTGAGTGGGAACAGTGCTTTGAACAGATTGCCCAAAGCAAGGACTAATTTAAGAGGTAAATGACTTTAATCAAAGCTCAGGTCCAGCCCCCTCATTGTAATATTCATTCTCTCATTAATTGTTCACCTATCAGAATTGATTGCTATCATTGAAAACACCTCTTCCAAAAGAGCATGTAAGCCTTGAGCCCACCTCAGTGACTGTCTTTGGTCTAAGAGAGACTGCCATCCTTTTATTAAAGGCATTATTAATAAATAATCAAATTATGTCTCTTAAATCTTCTTAAACAGCATGGTGTTCTTTACGAAGCACTTTAAAAACCGCCTCTAAAGGAGGGTTTTTTGTTTGTGCTTGCTTTTACTCTCTCTCTCTGTATTTCTTTCTCCTTCTCTCTCCATACATATCACTTATGTGTGTGTGTGTATATATATATATAAACACATATTATATATTCACATACATGTTGTATTGTCAATTAGTCATATCCAACTATTAGTAACCCCATTTAGGATTTTTTTGACAGAGATACTGCAATGGTTTGCCACTTCCTTCTCCAGTTCATTTTATGGTTAAGATAACTTAGGCAATCACAATCAAGTGACTTTCCCAGGGTCATACAGTTAGTAAGTATCTAAAGCTAGATTTGAATTCAGGTCCTCCTGACTGAAGAGCCTGTGCTCTTTTTACTATGCACCTAGCTGTATATGTGTGTGTATATGTATGTGTACATGTATTGTACATTTATATTTATGTATATGTAAATGCATATATATACACGTGTGTACATATATATACATTTTCATACATAAATACATGTACATATATATGCATGCATATATACACACATATCATTTTGGCAGTATGGTGAAGTCTGTGTTCCAAATGATGTTTTTAAATAATTGAAGGAAACGCTAAATGGAGGTTGAGGAACCTATGGCCCTGTAGCCTCATGCAGCCCTCTAGGTCCTCAAATCTGACCCTTTGAATCTAAGCTTCACAGAACAAATTCCCTGAATAAAAAGATTTGTTCTGTAAAATTGAACTCAGTCAAAAGGCCTCAGCCAAGGACCTAGAAGGACACCAGTGACATCAAAGCCACAGTTTCCTCATCCCTATGCTAAACTTCAGTTAAATGTTAGTGAAACTAGATGCAATTGTTTTTTTTTTCCCATCCATGTTCACAGATCCCTTAAAGTCAATACTAACTGTGGGTCTCAGGTTAAGAGTTCCTGATCTAAAGCTATAAGTAAAATCACTTAAAATTGTATATTAGTATAATTTGACAATATCTCACCATATTGGAAGCTAATTACTTCTCTGACCCCAATCTGCCTGGGGAGCATACAAAAGTAATGGGAGTAAGTCAGTCTGAGAGAATTAGTCCAGATCTAGAGCCAATGGGATAGACATAGAAATATAACCCCATATCAAGTTAACTCTCCAGAAACAAATTTCCAATATACAGTAGACCAAAAATCTTAACTCAGTATTTGGCTTTTAAACATTAAAACTAGGGGATGGAGCCAAGATGGCAGAGTAAAAGCAGGAACTTGCTTGAACTACCACACCAACCACTTCCAATACTTGTGAAAAAATGACTCTAAACAAATTTTAGGGCTACAGAACCCACAAAGTGATAGAGAGAAACAAATCTCCTACTGAAGGAAGCTTGATAGGCCTACAGGAAGGGTCTATCACATGGATCTGGGAATAGAGCATAGACCCACATTAGCAGCACCAGCCCAGACTCTAGTCCCAGATCAGCAGGAACAGACTTCAGGAGAGTGAATCACTGGTACCTGTGGTATTTGCCAGACTTCTCAACCCATTAAACTTCAAAGAGAAAGTAAAAGGTCAGTGGGGAACCCTGTTGATCCTGGGTAAGAGAAGAGCACTGTCTGGCCCCTACCCCCAGTGGAGAGGTGTGCAGTGGCTGCAGCTGCTGCCGCATAGCTGCCTCCAAAGCTCCTGGCCTGCAGATCATAGGGGGACCAAGTGACCATTCAGAGGGTAATCGTTCTTCCTTTGATCTTCTTGGATCTGGATTGCAGTCTTGGGTGGCAGTCCTAGGGTGAGGAATGCTGGTGTGCCAGAGCTTGGGGTGGCTATAGAGAGAGTGCCCACCTCATAGCTCTGACAACAGCAATGACAACACCTGTGAATATCCCAGCTATTTGGACCACAGCTCTCTCCACTCTGGAAGCAGAGTTCTACTGTGGCAAATAGCTCAAAAGTCAAGTAACTGGCTGACAAGATGAGCAAACAGAGGAAGCACAATCACACTACAGAATCCTTTTGGGGGGACAAAAAGAATTAAAATGTGGAACCAGAAAGAGACAACAAAATCAAAACTCCTATATCAAAATCTTCTGAGAAAAATATGAATTGGTCTCAGGCCATGGAGGGGCTCAAGAAGGATTTTGAAAATCAAGTAAGAGAAGAAGAGGAAAAATTGGGAATAGAAATGAGAGTGATGTAAGAAAAGAGTGATAAGCAAGTCAACAGCCTGATTGAAGAAATAACACCTTAAAAAAATAGACTAACTCAAATGACAAAAGAGGCCCAAAAAGCCAGGAGGAGAAGAATGCCTTAAAAAGTTGAATTGCCCAGATGGAAAAGGAATTTCAAAAACTCGCTGAAGAAAAACATTCCTTCCAAATGAGATTGGAGCAAATGGAAATTAATGACTTTATGAAAAATCAAGATACTAAAAAACCAATGCAAACAAATGAAAAAAATAGAAGGAAATGTGAAATATCTCATTGGAAAAACCACTGACCTGGAAAATAGATACAGGAGAGATAATTTTAAAATTACCTGAAAGCCATGATCAAAAAAAGAGGCTGGAAATCATCCTTCAAGAAATTTTCAAGAAAAATTGCCTTGATATTCTAGAACCAGAAGGAAAAATAAAAGTTGAAATAATTCACCAATTAGCTCTTGAAAAAGATACCAAAGGGGTGGCTAGGTGGAGAAGTGAGTAGAGCACCGGCCCTGGAGTCAGGAGGACCTGAGTTCAAATCCAGCCTCAGACACTTAACACAAAAACTAGCTGTGTGACCTTGAGCAAGTCACTTAACCCCAATTGCCCTCCAAAAAGAAAAAAAAAGATCCCAAAAAGAAAAAATATCATAAACAAATTCCAGAGTTCCCAGATCAAGGAGAAAATATTATAAGCAGCCAGGAAGAAACAATTTGAGTATTGTAGAAACACAATCAGGATAAGAAAAGATCTAGTAGCTTCTACAATAAGGGATCAAAGTGCTTGGAATATGATATTCCAGAGGTCAAAGGAGCTAGGATTAAAAACAAGAATCATCTACCCAGCAAAACTGAGTATAATGTTTCAGGGGAAAATATAATCACTTAGTGAAATAGAGGAATTTCAAGCATTCTTGATGAAAAAAAAACAGAGCTCAACAGAAAATTTGACTTTCAAATATAAGAATCAAGAGAAGCATGAGAAGGTAAACAGGAAAAAGAAATCATAGGGGTAGCCAGGTAGCACAGCTAGTAAGAGCACTGGTCCAGTGTCACGATGACCTGAGGATTGAATCTGGGCTCAGATACTTAGCACCACACCCAGAAATTACTGGCCGTGTAACCTTGAGCAAGTTACTTAACCCCAATTGCTTAAAAAAAAAGGAAAAAGAAATCATATGGAACTTATTAAATTTGAACTATTTATATTCCTATATAGAAAAATGATCATTGTAACTCATGAGAGTTTTGTCAGTATGAGGATAGTTGAAGGGAATATAAATGTGTATGTGTGTGTGTGTGTGTATATATATATATATGTGTGTGTGTGTGTGTGTGTGTGAGTGTGTGTGTGTGCATGTGTGTATACATATATATGTATACATACGTGTATAGGAGGATATGTGTATATATGTGTCTCTCTTGTGTCTGTATGCGTGTGTATGTGTATATATGTATACATAGAGGGCACAGGATAAGGTACATATCAAGGGATGATATCTATGAAATAAAATTAAGGGGTGAGAAATATATTGGGAGAAGAAAAAAGGGAGAGATAAATATAGGGTAAATTATCTCATATAAAAGAGGCAAGAGAAAACTGTTACAATGGAGGGGAAGAGCAGGAAAGTGAAAGGGAATGGGTGAACCTTACTCTCATTGAGTTTGGCTTAAGTAGGGAATAATACACACATTCATATGGGTATCTTAGCCTACAAGAAAGTAGGGGGGAAGGGGATAAGAGAGGGGATGATAGAAGGGAGGACAGATCAGGGGAGAGGGTAGTTAGAAGCAAACGCTTTTGAAAAGGAACAGGGCGAAAGAAGAAAATAGAATGGGGGGTGGGTGTGGGATAGGATAGAAGGAAATACAGTTACTCTTTCACAATATAACTACTACTATGGAAACGTTTTGTGTAACTACACATATACAACCTATATTGAATTGCTTGTCTTGCCAGTGGGGATATGTGAGGAGGGAAGAAGGGAAGGAAACTGGAAATCAACATTTTTAAAAACAAATCTTTAAAAAATGTGTTTTTTACATGCAAATGGGGAATAAGATATACAGGCAATGGGGTATAGAAATCCATCTTGCCCTACTAAAAAGTTGGGAGGGGGAGGTGGGGGAAGATATAAGAGAGAACAGATTGGGGTAAGGAGTATTTAGTATACTCACTATCTTGGGTGGGGATAGGGGAAAGACAGGGGGAAAATTGTAACTTAAAATCTTGTGGAAATGAATGTTGAAAACTAAAATAAATAAATAGATTATTAAAATAAAAGCAGGGGTAGCAATCCTGATCTCAGACAGAGCAAAAGCAAAAACAGACCTAATTAAAAGAGAAAAGGAAAGGGAAAAAAGATTAAAACTGCACTAAGATTTGGAACTACTCTGTGTAGTACACACAAAAAGGATACAAGAAATGTATATTCCTCTCAGATCTCTTTGGTACCCAATTCTCAGCTATTTATTTTGCTTCCTAAGAGGCAAACAACATATCTGGTAGGTCTATCTAATACTAGACATGCTTATATTGGGAGTTGCAGTACTCCATACTCAGGAGGCTAATGAAATCTGGAGACTCTATGAAGAGGACCCAGAGATTCAGGATACCTCTTGAATATTCAGATCATGAAGCTATATGAGGCTCTATCCAGATGCAGGTAGAGTTGCAGGAGGCAGAGGGCAGGATATTATCCTTAGTGATGTTTCAGCCATTCTATTTCTGTCTATTCCTCCCTTAGTTGTAAGGGATGGGGCACAATATGGCAGCTCTGCATAATGCTACAAGAGAGGCAAACCTCTCCCAACAAAATCAATTAATCAAGTTTTTTGTTGAACATCTACAACATCAGAACCCTAGTAGAAAGGGTGTTAAATTTAGGGTCTGTGATATCTGACTTCTGAAACTCTCTCAGACATCTATTAGCTGAATAATCTGGGAAAATCTCTTAACCTTTCAGCCTTAGTTTCTCCATCAATGAAATGAAGATAATTATAGTACCTCTATTAGAGATTTGTAAGCAAAAAGAGCTCTATAAATAGTAGTTCCTATATTTGTTTTTGTTTTGTTTCTGTTACCAACCAAACTGATGTGGATTAGACAATTGTCCTTTTGTTATGAAGCAAGAGAAGTATAAATATAAACATGAGGCTTAAAAATATTTTTCTTCTGAATGGATGGACATTGAAGGAAATACTCATGTGGCAGCTTTAAGAATAAGTCTATTAGGGGTGTCTAGGTGGCTCAGTGAATAGAGCACCGGCCCTGGAGTCAGGAGGACCTGAGTTCAAATCCAGGCTCAGATATTTAACACAAAAACTAGCCATGTGACCTTGGGCAAGTCACTTAACCCCAATTGCCTCCCAAAAAGCAAAAAAAAAAAAAAGAATAAGTATATTAAACTAGCAAAGGGAATTGGAAAGTCTAAATGTGTTACTCTGGGGTAAGGGTTCCTTTCTTTTGTTTTGGGGTTTTTGTGGGGGGGAGCATAGGGGAATATGAATATGAAGGATTGAAGAACAGACTAGAGAAACAGAAATTCAGAAGACAAGAGGAAGTGTAAACTAAAAAATCAGGAAAAAAAGGCAGCAAACATTAATTAAGAGATTAATAAGCTTCAGACACTGTGCTAAAAATGAAATTACAAACACAAGCAAAAGGAAAACTAGGCTCTGCCTTCAAGAACCTTACATTCTAATTGGTGAACACACAAAAGGAATTTGAAAAAAGAAAGAAATGAAGGGTTTAGAAAAAAGCTGTCTCTAGAGAAATTAGATTAGACTTCAAGATAAGCTGTTGAAGGTTGAATAGAGCCATCATTAGGAATGGCCTGAAAAGGGGAAATGTCTAATTCTAGGGAATAGAAGGGTAGAAGTACTTTGGACATCAGGCTTGCCTTTCAGACTAAATTCCAGGGTAAGAACTGAAGGGCAGTTAAGAATTAATTGGAGCCACCTGTTTAGTTTGATTAATGAATAAGTACCTTCAAAATATCTTCATGCATTGTTGTAAAATAAAGTATGACTGATAGCATATGTTTTGCTTTGACACTGTGAAGAGTGAGGGAAGGAACATTGAAGATATAAAAGTTGAAAGATCAAAGTCCTAAGTATGACAGTGAATCTCTCACTGCATCTCCATATGCCCTAATTCTATTCCCTCTATTGATGGGAACAAGTGAAACCTCAGAAATATCATCTTTCAGACAGGAGCTAGCAAGTTGATCATTCTATGACTCAAATTTTATTCCAGGCAATTGTGAGTCCAGGAGGATTGTGATTGGATATTTCCAATATAGAAAATTATTTGTAAGACCTAGTTTGTAGAATGAAACAGAGTCCTTAAAATGTTTGATGACCTGTCTCTATCACTAATTTATTTTTTTTATTTATTTAATTTGTGGACCGTTGTTAGTCAGGAACTATAGACACTGTAGTATTCCTACAGGTCTCCTCTCATGTTTTCTGGTGTTCACAGGATCCTAGGTGTTAATATTGGATTCAAAATTGCCTAGGATAAATTTCATTTATGATATTGTTATTTTGTGCTCTCCCTGTCCAGCAACTACCAACACTTCTAAAAAAAATTTAAAAAAAAAAAATATATATATATATATTCATGATCCATAGGTTTGGGATTTCTGTGTAGTCTAAAAGTCTTTACCTATTCCCATTTCTTGATCCTGAGCCATATGTTTTATTCTGTGCCCCCACACACACATCTAATGTACATTGAAGACATTGAATATTTTTTTCAAAGAAACCTTTCCATCCAAAATTATAGAAAAACGGAAGTCAGAGAAGGTATATAGAGAATATATAATAGAAAATAGAGAAAAAAATTCTTCTATGAGAGTGAGGCAACTCAGTTCAAGCAAAAGAAAGTGTCATTGATCTCACCCAAGGGGAAATTCCTTGAAGTCTGTAGATCAGCAAACTGGGAATAGGGACATGATAAAAACTGCCAACTCCACTCTTCCCATAGTCTTTTCCTCCAGTGACTTGTAGTGGGATTGACTTCTCTCTTGAAGCTTGAAGCCAATTCAATGGTTGAAGAAAACTTGGTGCTTGGAAGGTTCTCCCCAAGGGAGACTCAAAGAAATTTGATAAAAACTTGAATCTCTTGCCTCTCATCAATTCTGCCCTGTCCCTCATGCAGGGTAGGGCCTTCGTCTCCACCAATAAGGAAAGAGTACCATAATAATGGACTTCAGGATAGGCATTTCATTCCTTCTCTGGGCCAAAACTCTTGGGAATATCTTACAAAGATCAACTGGGGCAGATCCAAAACCTGTAAATATACAGTATAAACACAAACATCAGTGCTTTAAAAAAAAAAAAGGATGATTTTCCTGGCATCACACGTAACCAACCTTCAGTACCATTGAAACTGAAATAAAACAAAAGCACATTAACAATATAGGAAGAATGACTTCACAAGTATTATGGGCATCATATTGCTTCCCTTCTCAATCAATGGTTGGAGGAGGGGTAGATAGAGGGGGAAAACTGGGAACTCAATTTTTTAAAATGGGCTTTGGAAAAAATACATGCAATAGACATGGCATATCATATTATATGGATATTATAATGACAACATGCCTAACTACATACAGGATATATAACACATCCACATTTCAGGCATATCTACGGTACACAGCAATCAATCAAAAGCTATAAACAAAGCAAAGTTATCCAACTCCAACAATAACAATAGAGCTATATATAAAATATAACTTATCCCTAAACAGTAGTTTACACTAAATAATGAACAGATATTGCTATAGTATAAACATAACACAAAGCAGGCATATAAACATAATAGCAAGAAAAAATAACATACATATCAAAACAGGAAATAATTCACATGTACTGCGATAAACATGCAATTATATGCAAGGCACTTTTTCACATGAATGACCTCCAACATTGATACCTAGTTACATGTGTAACTATGTCTTCAGCTTTACTGATAACACATAACTTGCCCTACTGACTAGTTCAATAGCTCTAGTGATCTTTTCACTGACCAATCTGTCTGCTCCTATACCAGAACTAGTTGGGATGAGTTGCCCAACCTAGACCATTATAGACTTGTGTGTTCACACCTGGTCGGGCAGCCATTCCAGGTTGACTATTAGTTATTTTCAAGCAATGTGGATAAAATTTGTACCCTATGAGCCTCTGTGTCAATTTTAGGCATTAAAATAGCTTTGTCTAGGTTCAGTTCTCCTTCCCTGCAATAACACACAGTTTCCTCCACAGGATGCACCACTTTCAGAGCCCATATCTGGGTCAGAAAGTCTTTGTACAGTTGGTGAACAGTCCCTTTTTCTCAGCCTTTTCCTAGGTGAATGTTTTACAATTCTTTTAAGCTGCTCATTAGAAAATGCAACTAATTCTACTACTGGCAAGTCCTGTTATGCATCTGCATTCTTTGGGGCTATTTTGTAAACAGATGCATTGCCTGGTTTCAATTATTTTATATGAATTATCCTAACAAGATTCAGTCAGTTTCTTGAATGACAAGAGCAGTCTTTTGCTTGTCTTCCTCAAACTTGAGAATCTGGTGATATATATTCCACAAGTCCAAGATAAAGATCACTCACTCCCTATCAAACAATAATGGGTGTCTTTGCCTGGGGCATAGAGTACTAGTCCACCTAGTTCTTTATTTCAAAGTTTGAAAATCAACACACATCTGTATCCTTTTTTTCAGGCACTACCACTATGAGTGTGATGTGTAAGGGCTACTGGATTCTGCAATGATGCCATTAACCAACATTTCTTTGAGATGATTTCTTAGGTACTCCATCATAGATAGAGGAATCCTCCTAGATCCTTCTCTGAATGGTCAGGAATCAGTAAGTTGGATTCTTTGGGTTGTCCCTTGAGTACATCCCAATTCCCACTCATACAAGGAGAACATGTTTGTCCTCTTTCTAAGTTCTAGCCTCACCTTGTCCATCTACTTTTGTGGTACTGGGGAATCTCCAACGTTAAATTCTCCAGGATCCAGTACAGAAGGTGAACAATGCTCACCTATGGTATTCAGTGGAACTTCTTGACTCTGTTCTTTTGTAAGCCTCTGTAGTTGGTTAAAGTGTATGGGTATTAAGTGGGTATTAAATCCCACTTTGTGACTTGCAGTATCCTGTGGATAAATGAGAATGAAATAGCTCTTCCATTGAGATTGCCATAACTCAACTCAAATAAGAGAGTCATAGATTTCATCAAAGAGGAAATTCCCTCAAATCTCTAGGATACTAGATTGGTGATAGGGACATGAGAAACTTCCAGATCCCACTCATGTTTTCCCAGTCTTTTCTTTCAGTAACCTGATGTAGAGTTGGCCTCTTCCATCTTCTTTCTTGAAATGGGGAGCTGACTCAATGTTTAAAGAAAATTTAAAGTTTAGAAAGACCCCCCCCAGGGGAGACTTAAAGGAGACTGATGAAAATTAGAGCTCTCAGGGGCAGCCAGGTGGCTCAGCGAGTAAGAGCACCGGTTCCAGTGTCAGGATGACCTGGGGATCAAATCCGGGATCAGATACTTATTACCACACCCAGAAATAACTGGCCATGTAACCTTGAGCAAGTTACTTTACCCCAATTGCTTAAAAAAAAATTAGAGCTCTCATTCCTCTCACTGAAGTCATTGAGTATTAAAGCATATAAATGGGGAGAGGTGCTTCTTAATTTACTCATGTAATTTCTTTACTTACTAATCCTTTGAAACGGATTTGACACATAAGCTGTTATTATCTCTATAGGGGTATTGTTTGCTAATGCTCATCACTCCACACAAACATGAATGAACGATCCATGAAGTGTCCTGGTTGAGGAGGAACAAGGGCATGGCAGAGCTTATGCCAACTACAGAGAGGGAGTCCTCCTCACAGTTCTGAGGAAGGTGCCTAGAAGTAGCTCTGACAACAGCTGTGCAAAACCCCAGAAATTTGGGACACAGCACTCTCCAATCTGGAAGCAGAGTTCTACCTTAGCAAAGAGCTCAAAAGACAAGTAATTGACTGGGAAAATCAACAAACAGAGGAAAAGAAATCAGACTATAGAATCTTTTTTTTTCGTGACAAAGATCAAAACATAGAACCAAAAGAAGACAACAAAGTCAAAACTTCTGCATCAAAGGCCTCCAAGAAAACTATTAATTGGTTAAGGCCATGGAGGAGCTCAAAAGGATTTTGAAAATCAAGTAAGAGAAGTAGGGGGAAATTTGGGAAGCGAAATGAGAGTGATGCAAGAAAATCATGAAAAACTAGTAAACAGTTTGCTAAAGAAGACCCCAAAAAATACTGAAGAAAATAGCACCTTGAAAAATAGACTAACCCAAATGACAAAAGAGATCTAAAAAGCCAATGAAGAGGAGAATGTCTTAGAAGCAAATTGGACATATGGAAAAGGAATTTCAAAAGCTCACAGAAGAAAATAATTCCTTCAAAATTAGAATGGAGCAAATGGGAGCTAGTGACTTTATGAGAAATCAAGAAACTATAAACCACAGACAGAAGGCACAGAGTAAGTTGAATATAAAGGGATGACATCTAAAAAATAAAATTAAGAGGTGAGAGAGGAATATATTGGGAGAAGGAGAAAGGGAGAGGTAGAGTAGGGTAAATTATCTCACAAAAAGAGGCCATAGAAAGCTCTTACAATGGAGGGGAAGAGCAGGGAGGTGAAAGGTAATGAGACAACCTTATTCCCATTGGAATTGGATTAAGGAAGAAATAACATACACACTGAACTGGGTATCTTATCCTACAGGAAAGTAGGGGAAAGGGGATAAGAAGGATGAATGATAGAAGGGAGGACAGAATGAGAAAGGGGGTAGTCAGAAGCAAAATCTTTTGAAAATGGACAGGGTCAAAGGTGAAAGTAGAATAAGTGAGGAGTGGAATAGGATGGAGGGAAATATAGTCAGTCTTACACAATATGACTATGGAAATACACATGTATAACCTATTTTGAGTTGCTTGTCTTCTCAGTGGGGGTAGGTGAAGAGGGAAGAAGGGAAAGAATCTGGAATTCAAAATTTTAAAAACAAATGTTTAAAAAATTGTTTTTACATGCAACTAAGAAACAAATTATAGAGGCAATGGGTTATTGAAATCCATATTTCCCTACAAGAAAGGAAAGGGAAAGGGGTATGGGATGGATATGAGAGAGCAGACTGAAGGAAGTGGTGATCAGTATACTTGTCATCTTGGAGTGGGGAGTAGGGGAGATATGAGGAGAAAACTTAGAACTCAAAATCTTGTGGAAATGAATGCTGAAAACAAAGTAAATAAATAAATTCTAAAAGTTAAAAAAAAGGAAAAATGTGACCTTCTCCTGTTGCTGCTATTGCTGGCTGTTTTTCCTTCATTCTCAAAAGAAGACCATGACTTCAGGGAGGTGATATCATGATATACAAGTGAATTGGATTTAAGTGAGGGAGGGCTGTGCAAAGTCACCGGCCTCACATTTTCCTGTGGAGCCATCTGGGTCCAGTGGCAAGATATAGATCAGGATGACTGGAGATGGCCCAGGATGCAGTGGGAGACTTTGGCCTTTTCAAGTTAAGCTCTTTAACAGGTCTCAGTTTGACTGAAACAGAGCCCTTACAAAATAATTCAAACAGCACTTCCATCATGAAATCATCCCTAATTAGTCCCCAGTCAGAAATTAGCTATCCTTGTTCAGACCTTCCTGACCACATTGTACTTCTCCTGTCAATTATAATGTTATTTTATTCTAACATTGTGTACATAAAGTTGTACACTTGTAATAATCCCTAACTGTCTAACTCATCCATATCACAGTATTTTTGTCTACATGCTTATAGCACAAAATGTTGAATTCTTCCAATTGAATTGGTAGGGACTCTCCTGAAGCCTCTAAAAACCTGTACCATTGAGGTGACTTCTTACTCTATGGAGGGTGATCCTGATTTCTTTTCTTATAACTTTGACAGTATGGTCTCCATAGAAATAGCTAGTATTTATACTATACTTTAAGGTTGTCAAATGATTTAACAAATATTGTCAGATTTTATTTTGAGAAAAGAAGCAAGAATTAAGTACCTACTATGAGCCAAATGTTGAGCTAACCACTTTATAAATACAGTATTTTGTCCCATGATCCTTACAACATCCCTTGGAGGTAAGTGCTACTATTATATTTATTTTACATTTGAGGAAACAGACAGAGAGAGGTGGTGACTTACCTAAGGTGACACAACTAGTGAATATCTGAGACAGGATTTGAACTCAGGTCTTTCAGACTCTTTAGATCTATAGTCTTATCTACTATAACAGCTAGTTGCCTCAGACATTTATAATGTCTTATGTTAGAATATAACATAATACTGTAGTGTATGTACAAGTAGATGATACATTGAATAAAATGTCAGAATTGAAGTCAGGAAGACTCATCTTCCTGAGTTCAAATCTGACCTCAGGTACTTTCCAGCTGTGTCACCCTGGTCAAGTCACTTAACCTTGTTTGCCTGTTTCCTCATCTGTAAAATGACCTGGAGAAGGAAATGGCAAACTATTCCAATAACTTTGCCAAGAAAACATCAAATAGGGTCATGAAAAGTCAAACAAGATTGTGTGAAAAAATGATTCTCAGAGTTTCCTCCTCCCCACAGCTAGCCCCCTTCCGAAAAGTTCTTCAAAATGACATCCCTCACCTATTTAAATTTCTAGAATCCAAGATGGTGTAGTAAGCAGTAAGTCAGTCTCACACTCCCTTGTTGACCTTGAAAAACCCAGAGAATATTGCCCCAGGAAAAATCCTGGAAAACTGAAGCCAGCAGGAAGGCAGTGTACAGCATTTTTTTTAGCTGGGGAGGCTGGGGGACTAATGTGAAAGGTCCCTCTTGCTATGGTTGAAGGGGACAAGTACAAGACAGGAGGCGTCCCAGAAAACCAGCAGCAAGCCCCACCTCAGTCAACCACCAGGAGATTCTGAGCCCCAGAGTAGAGGAGCAGGCAAGTGTCAACACCAGGCACACACTGCTCAGCACCAGGTAAACTACCAGACCACTAAAGCATCCAACTGCTAAAACCTGAGGTCCCGCCATAGAAAACCAGTAACTAGGTCCTTAGACCCCAGAACAAGAAGTCTGGAACAGTGCCTCTGGAGTCCCAGAAGCAAAGATCAATAAAAGCCAGGGGAAAAAAGGCAAACCACATAAGTAAGAAGAATTAAAAAAAAAAAGCAATAACTATAGAAAAATATCTTGGTGACAGCAAAGATCAAAACAAAAATTCAGGAAAGTACATAGTGGTCAATAGACCTACATCTGAAACTGATGAGGTATGGGCTCTGGTAGCTCCCTTGAGCTCTCTTTGAGTCCTTGAGGTACAAGCTCTGGGAACCTCCCTTTGACTTTTGATTAAATTGTCTCATTTGATGAGGCATTTGTATGAGGCAATAAGCATTACATTGTGTCTGGGACCAGACCTTTAGCCTAGTTACCAACTACTAACTACTAACTCTAGCCTAGTTACTAACCTAGCCTTCCAGACCTCCCACCCTTAATCACTCATTGACCTCATTAACTCCTTCTGAAGACCGCTCCCCAAACTCCTCCCCTAGACCATCCCTAGATTTCTCCCACAACCTTCTGTATATAAGACCTTGTCCTGTCTTCATGTTTGTGAAAGCGCCATAGGATAGGGAGAGGTCCATAGAATAGTGAGAGTGCCATGGAATAGTGAGAGCGCCATAGAATGACCTGGCACAGACTTACTCTGTGTCTAATACAAGCAAACTTTTTATAAACTTTACTTTTCTTTGGCTGAGAGAAGACTTGAGTTGAATTCATTCTGCAGGACCTGGCATGTTGGTATATTGGGGTCTCCAGATCAACCCTAACCCTCATTTTGGGTAACCTCTTCAAAACATCAAAGAGGAATATAAACTGGTCTCAAGTCCAAAAAGCCTTCTAGGAAGAGCTCAAGAAGGATTTTAAAAGTCAAATAAGAGAGGTAGAATAAAACTTTAAAAATGCATTTGACAGGGGCAGCTAGATGGTGCACCAGCCCTGGAGTCAGGAGGACCTGAGTTCAAATGTGACTTTGGACACTTAACACAAAAACCATGTGACCATGGGCAAGTCACTTAACCTCAACTGCCCTACTTCCCCCCCCTACAAAAAGCAAAAATAAATAAATAAATAGATAGACAAATAAAAATACAGTTGACAAAATGGGAAAAAAAGGACACTGAAGAAAAATTAAAAAGTAAATTTGGCCAACTGGAAAAAGAGGTACAAAAATTAACTGAAGAAAACAATTGGTTAAAAATTAGAATTGGGTCAGTGAAAGCTAATGACTATGAGACATCAAGAAACAGTCAAACAAAATCTAAAGAATTGAAAAAATAGAAGAAAAAGTAAAATACCTCATTGCAAAAACAACTGACCTGGAAAGCAGATCTAAGAGACATAATTGGTCTGAGACCCACAATGAAAAAAAGAGTCTGTGTAGCATCTTTCAATAAATCATCAAAGAAAACTGCCCTGAAGTCCTAGAACCAGAGGGTAAAATAATAATTGAAACAATCCACTAATCACCTCCTGAAAGAGATCCTAAATTGGAAACACTAAAAATATTGTAGCCAAATTCCAGAATTTCATCATATCAAAGAGAAAGTACTGCAAGCAGCCAGAAAGAAACAATTCAAATATCATGGAACCATGGTCAGAATTACTCAGGACCTTGAAGCTCCTATATTAAAAGATCAGCTGACTTGGCATACGATATTCTTTAAGGCAAAGGAGCTTGGATTACAACCAAGGATCAATGACCCAGTGAAACTGAGCATAATCTTTCAGGGGAGAAGATGAATATTCAATGAAATAGGGGACTTTGGAGTAGGGGGGAGGGTTGGTGGATCAGTGAATAGAGGACCTGCCCTGGAGTCAGGAGGACCTGAGTTCAAATCCAGCCTCAGACACAACATAAAAACTTAGCCATGTGACTTTGGACAAGTCACTTAAACCCAATTGCCCTCCAAAAAGAAAAAAAAAAAAAAAGAAACAAACAAAAGAAAAAAAAAAGAAAGAAATAGGGGACTTCCAGACTTTCTTGATGATAAGACCAGAGTTCAATGGAAAATTTGATCTTCAAATACAAAACTCAAGAAGAGAATAAAAATGTAAACAGGAAAGAGGAAACAAACAAAAAAACATGTCTTTCAATAAGGACAAACTGCATCCTTGCATGGGAAGATAATACAACTCTTGAGAACGTACCTCTATTACATCATATAGAAGGGAAATACATAGATAGAGCTGGTGGGTTTAAGTTGATTTTGATGTGATGATAAAAAAATCTAAAGTGCTGAAAAAAGAATATAATGGGAGAAGAGAAAATGAGGAGGCAGAAAGGGATAAATTATATCACATGAAGAGGCACAAAGACATATTACAGTAGAGGGAAAGAAGGGAGGGTGGTGAGCATTGTTTAAACTTTGCTCTCTTCAGAGTTGGCTGAAGGAGGGAATAACATACTCAGGTATAGAAATCTAACTTGCCCTATAGGCAGTTGGAGGAGAAAGAGGAAAGAAAAGGGAGAGAGGCTGATAGAATGGAGGGCATATTGAGGGAGGTCGCCATCAAAAGGAGGACAATTAATGACAAAGAGTTTGCTTTGGAAGCTGTCCAGGCTTGGGTGGAGACATATTCTTCTGCCTAAATAGCCCAAGTTTGGGAGTGGTTTGGTATGTTGGTATGACTTGGGGGGGGGGGGAGGGGACGGAGTCTGATAGAACAGGTATTTCCTCTGTCCTGAGGTAGAGTGATGCCTGATAGCAAAGTGATATCAGCCTCTGTTGAAAAGGTATATAACTGGGTACCCCAAACACCAAATTGAGTCAGTTCTGAACTGGCCCCCTGGGGGAGGGGTAGTTCTGGACTGTAACTTCCATGCAATGCATGAAAACTTGGTGCCAGCTTCTGATAATAAAAATGTGGACACACAGCCTAATTTATCTTTTTATCTAGTTTATCTTTCTTACATCAAACTTATGGGGGTTGACAATTGAAATGACTAAACAACAAAAATGAAATAATGTTATATAATAGTGTTGAATTAAATAAGTTAAATCAAACATTATATAAAATAATGACTCCCATTTGCATAGCACTTTGACTTTTGCAAAATGCCTTACATATATAGGAACTACAGCATTATTCCTGTTTTACAGCTTGAGGAAACTGAAGTTCTAGTCAGATTAAGTTTCTTGCCCATTGACATGCAGATAGAATAAGCAGACACCCAGATTGTATAAATTTAAGAAGCAGGATTTCTATCCAAGTCTTCCCCACTCAAATCCCTGCCCTCTATTTATTGTACCATTGGGAGAGAAGGGTATCATCCCCTCCACCACCATCACCCCCAGTCAGTGGCAAATAAAAAAATTCCAGCCTCATGACATTTTTCCAGCAGAGCAGGGATAAGTGCATTATGAGATCCCAATGAGTACAATCATCTTTTATCATTTTACATTCCAGTGTACAAGTAAGAAAGCACACTTTTATCCATGGATCATGGTAACTTCTAAGCTGTCTACGCTAGGTTCCCTTTTTGAGAGTACACCTGTATTTATTAGCTCTCTTAAAGTCTAACAATGAAGCACTTGAGATCAACCAATGGGCTTTTGTAGGTGTACAGGCATCAGTGGAATCAGGGTCACCTGGCTCTCCATTAGGTACACATGGCTCACCAAGAACACCTCCTAGGCATTCCTCTGCAGTGACTCATCTGGTGTCAGCTATCATGGACTGCTTCCATGCTATACTGCTCTTTTTCACTTGTTAGTAAGTGAGCCTAACAATCTTTGGGGGAAGAGCTGGAAATGAGGGGTTTTGGGGAAATGAATACCACACAGATTATTCCCGAGGGAGAGGTGGCCCCTGGGAGAGATAATTAAAGTATTTAGTGTCTCAGCTAATTTAGCAAGCTAAATAAAGTAACTACCTTGAGTTGTATCAAGGTAAACTTTATGCAAGAACATGGCCATTTTTTTTTTTTTTTTTTTTTTTTTTTTGGTCATTAAGCCTGAATAAACCACCTTCTTCCTATTACTTCATAAAAGCATCGTAGTGAATAAAATAAACATTACTAAAAAATGACATAGGTACAACCTAAATTTAAGTGAATTAAAGCAGTTCTTATTGGGCCCAATCAACCATTCTTTCTAGACTTAAACCCATCCTAAAAAAAAAAAAAAAGGACTATGGAGGCATCTTGGTATAAGGAAAACAGCATGGAATAGGGATTCAAATTGACATTCCATTCTTGGCTAATTACTACATTACTGCTAACCTCCTAAAGCTTCAATTTTGTCACTTGTAAAATGGGGGAACTAATGCTTGCACTACCTCACAGGAATGGTTTTGAGGAAAGGACTTTGTAAACTGGAACTTGATACATACAATCATACATTCTCTCTCTCTCTCTCTCTCTCTCTCTCTCTCTCTCTCTCTCTCTCTCTCTCTCTCTCTCTCTCTCTCTC
>NW_027187347.1:6284317-6289407 GCF_028583685.1 Petaurus breviceps papuanus
CTCTCTCTCTCTCTCTCTCTCTCTCTCTCTCTCTCTCTCTCTCTCTCCATGCATGTGTGTGTGCATAGGCATGTATGTATTGTACACATGTGTATGTGTGCATGTGTGTATTTATATGTGTATATACTTGTTTGTATGTGTATATGTATATATACATCTATGTGTATTGTGTTCATATGTGTATTTAAATAGATATCTGTGTGTATATATGCATATATCTGTATGGATGTGCATAAAGGTATATGCATGTGTATATATGTGTATGTATATACATATTTGTGTGTATGTTTATATGCATATATATGTGTATGTACATATACACATACACCTACATATACATATACATGTAATCTGTGCCTATGTGGATAGATGGAGGGATGGACAGATGTTTGTCTATAGATATGGTGATCATAGTTTTGTCTGGGGGGGGGTAGTGAAAACTTCTCAGAACTTCCCTCTCCCTTCCCCTACCCCTTCTGCTGTTAATCAGGAGGCTTTCAGATTTCCTGCCTCTTCGGGCCCCTCCTCCCGGGCAGTGAGGATCAGCGACGACTCGAGCTCACTCCACACCATTACTTTGGGACGTCCCCCCCCCCCTTTCCCTTGCTGTCAATCAACATCCTTGTTCTTTGTCGGGCTCCTCTGTTGTTTACCATTAGAGAAGATTTCCACACTTGAGCCCACCTCTCAGCCAATGGGAGAAGGGATAGCCAGGAAGGGGTTTGAATACATTAGGGTATAAATTCTTGTTCTAACTTTTGTAACATGCCTCTTTCTCATGATCAGTCATGGGAAAGACTGTCCTCTTCACCTGGGGAAGAGAATAAATTCCTGTTCTTACTCTAACAGATCTCCGTGTTCTTGATTAAATTTTGGATGAGGTTTTTCATCACAAACAATTTCCGTAGTAAAAATTGGGATAGATGGTCACAATGTATCCTTTTTTTCAGAACCCTGTTAAATGAGCACTTTTTTTTTCTGAAAATATCAATAACATGCCTGTAATTTCCATCCCTCTAATACTTGGCATACAATCCCTCCCTCCATCCCTTAAAATTACTCACTTTTGTTAAGACTTGGCTCAAATTTCATCTGACATGAGACATGTACTTAATCTCTCTCCCAGTCACTAGTGCCTTCACCCCAAATTAGTTTGTTATAACTTTGAGTATATTTTATATATTTATTTAAATAAGTAAATACCAACTCTTTCCCCTAGTGGAATGTAAGGTGCTTGAGGACAGGGATTCTCTTCCTTTTGTTTTTCTCTCTCCTTGCACAGAACCTGACACATGATAGGCACTAGATTAATTACTGCTTACAAAATGAATGAATCAGTCAGTGGGAAATGAAGGAAATGGATCGATCCTCTTTTCTCTCCTTGCCATTCTGGACAATAGACGGGCAGTCCACTTGCCTCATCACAAGATTCTTATTCTTCCTAACTTTAAAATATTGTTCTAATTCCTCCACTTTTTTCTTAAGACACTTACTGTAATGGCAGATTAAAGTGATCATATTTCTTACCAACCAACCATAAGGACTGGCAACTATGCCTGCCAGACAAGGATCAGTTGAAGGAATTGTGGATTAACCAAGAGAAGATTAGAATTCAGAGAATATGACAGCAGCCTCCAGATATTTTAAGACTTGTCATATGAAGGAGGTAAAAAGAGTATGATTCTTGTTCAGCTTTTCCCTGGGCATCAGGGAAAATTAGGACCAAGGAATAAAATGGACAGGGAGGTAGATTTCACCTCAGTATAAGGAAAAACTTCCTAAAATCAGAATTACGGAAAACTAGAACAGGTTACCCTGCTTGGGAATGAGGTCCCTAGCAGCAGGGCTCTTCAAGAAGAGATTCTGGGATACTTTGGAGATATTGAAAAGCACATCATGATTTGGGTAGGAGAGAAGACGGCCTCTTCATAAGCACAGGTTTCTAAGTTGAGACCAGTTAGCCCCTCTTCCTCTGGCAAAAAGGGAAGGGTGACTGCCTAAACCAGTAGTAGTGAGATTTCTCTCTCTTCCTCACAATATTTGCATTAGGTGTGGTGCCTATAATGACTACACAGAATAAAAAAGCCTGGCCCAGACAGTCCCCTTGACCTTTTTTTTTTTTTTTCTGTGTCCTACTAAATCACTTTATCTAACACTTTGGGAATTTCCATAACTCTCATGACTTTCCATCTTCATATCTCCAGTACCACAGTGCCTCACAAATAGGAGACATATGACAAATGCTTACCAAATTGAAGAACATCCCTGTAAGCTAAGTGGCATACATGTTATCATTTTCATTTTATGGACAAGGAAAAGGCAGCTCAAAAAGACTTAACACAAAAACTAGCCATGTGCTTGGGCAAGTCACTTAATCCTAACTTCCCTGCCTTCCCCCCCTTGAAAAAGAAAAAAAAAGAAAAAAAAAAAAAGAAAACCACAAATTAACAATAGCTATATTCTATTTTATTTATTTTTGA
Organism: Petaurus breviceps papuanus; assembly: GCF_028583685.1. Taxonomy (NCBI): domain Eukaryota; kingdom Metazoa; phylum Chordata; class Mammalia; order Diprotodontia; family Petauridae; genus Petaurus; species Petaurus breviceps. The sequence goes on from NW_027187347.1 coordinate 6,286,798, forward strand.
AAAATATTTCCCAATTACATTTTAAGTTGATTCAGAGTCATTGTGGAGTACTGCACCCCTCATGAAGCCTACAGTGAGTGCTTGACATTTCAGATCTAAGGCCTCTTCCAACTCTAAGATCTTGTGATTCAGTGATTTTAAGTACTGACAATTACTTTGTGAACAGCCTACCATCCTATTGTGAGTTCCAAGAAAGGGAGAGCGGAAGCTTAACTATAGTAATTCAGAGAGCAATCAATGACACTTCCAAGTCTCTCTCTCTCTCTCTCTCTCTCTCTCTCTCTCTCTCTCTCTCTCTCCTCAGAAACTACCACCCAAATACTCTCTCTTTGCTCTATACCTCTGGGGTAGATTATCAAAAACCAAGACCATCTCAGCCAAACAAGGACATGTGGTCACCTTACGGTAGATGACTCTGAGCCAGTGTTCTCAGGCCTCCTTCCCTTCTGTCTCTACATTTAATGATGTTGGTCCATTCCCAAAACTCAATGACCATCTGCATATAGATATCTGACACTCCATTCCAGGAGCCCAGATTAACTCTGGGTTTCAATAGTCAAATCAAACAACTTCAACTTGCTCCAAAGGTGCTGCCTATACATGAATTTCTTTATCTTAGAAGTAGAGGGATTTAGTCTGTTCCCTCACTCTCTTCTGCCTCCCTGTGCTTAACACTCTTTTTTGCCTCCTTACATGGCCCACATGTTATCTGACACCAAATGACAGTGTTTATCTTTTTTCACAATATTTTTGTTACCAATTTCCTCTCCTTGACTCACAAAACTAAATCTCTCTTTCAGGCCCTGGTCATCACTAGGTAATTGTTGTGACACATCTCCCAGTATGACAATATATCCCAGCAATCAATCTGATATGATTTGTTAAAGTGAATTTTCAATCTCACTATCTGAAAAACTTTGACTTCCCCTTTTATATCCTAGAGTGGTTCCATTTTTACAAGACAACTTTATCCATCACTAGCTTCCAGGTCTTCGATCTGAGTTACATTTTAAAGATAATATTATTTGTCCTTCTGAATATAAATGTAAACCAAATGGTAAGTTATAGGCCTACCTTTTTTTTCTTTTTTTTTTGTTGTTGTTCAATCACTTTAGTCATATCCAACTCATGACCCCATTTAGGGTTTTCTTGACAAAGATACTAGAGTGCTTTGCCATTTCCTTCTCCAGCTCACTTGATAGATGAGGAAACTGAGGTAAACAGGGTTAAGTGACTTGCCCAGAGTCACACAGCTAGTAAGTGTCTGAGGACACATTTGAACTCCAGTCTTCCTGACTCCAAGCTTAGTGCTCTATCTACTGTACCACCTAACTGCCCCCCTCACTTTATTTTCTTTTACCTGGGGTTTATTTTCATCCCCCTCTTCCTCTATAACCATCCCTTTCCTTTTTTTGGAGAGGGAAAGTCAGGACAATTGGGGTTAAATGACTTGTCCAAGGTCACACAGCTAGTAAGTGGGTCAAGCATCTGAGGCCACATCCCCTTCCTTTACCAATATTATATTTTAATACAGCAATATTTTAGCACCCATTATTATAGTACTTCATAGTTTCTAAGTCCTTTCTTCCCCTTTATTGGTACCCCACCACTTAGCTAGACATCTGGCACATAGCAACACTGATTACTAATCGTTTACTAACTAATTGCACATTATTTGTTTTGATCCTCATAAGGAATACTGTGAAATAGGTTGGCTAGGAATTATTAGAGGCTTAATTTGCACTCTAGCTGGAGAAGTGTTTCCAAGGCTGAATTATACTGAGGACTTATAAAGTATCTAAATGTTTGCCACTCCTTAGCATCAGTGCTTTAGGTCTCAGTGACTCAGGGAGTGGTTATCTAAAAACTGAGGAGGAGGGGAGGTTCTGGGGAAGAGGATGAACAGGACACCAGGAGAAAGAAAGAAATTACTCAACCGTATGTTCCCATTAGACTATATACTACATGGTAACAGAGACTATATCATGTCTACAACAGTGATCTTCCCTAGCACCTACCACAGTACACTACTTAAAGGTATTTAATAAATTGGTTTTTGAATGATTTTAAGGAAGCAGTCAGTTGTTTTTTAAGTTTGTGAGTTGCAGGAAGTAAGGATTTGTCAAGAGACATGTTTTCATTCCTATAATCTCTACTAGTTAGAGAGGCTGAGGCTGGTGGATCATTTGAGCTCAGAAGTTCTGAGCCCCAGTTAGGTGAAAGTTGACTAAGTCTCTGTGTTAAGTCTAGTACCCATATTGTTAGTCCCTGGGAGCAGGGAGTCATCAGCATAGTAGTCATAAAACAGCCTAGGTCAGAAAAAACAACAAATCAGATATTCCATGCCAATTGGCAGTGACATGGGGCCCATGAGTGGGCCACTGAACTTCCAGCCTGGGCAAAATAGGACAATCCAATTGGATGGATGCATGGATAAATGAATAAACAAATAAATAGGTAAACAGGCAAATAAATGATGAAAGGAAGGAAGAAAGAAACAAGAAAGAGGAAGGATGGGAGTAAAGAAGGGAAAGGAAGGAAGGAAGGAAGGAAGGAAGAAAGAAAGAAAGAAAGAAAGAAAGAAAGAAAGAAAGAAAGAAAGAAAGAAAG
>NW_027187347.1:6289417-6332999 GCF_028583685.1 Petaurus breviceps papuanus
AGAAAGAAAGAAAGAAAGAAAGAAAGAAAGAAAGAAAGAAAGAAAGAGAGAAAGAGAGAGAGGGAGGGAGGGAGGAAGGGAGGAAGGAAGGAAGGAAGGAAGGAAGGAAGGAAGGAAGGAAGGAAGGAAGGAAGGAAGGAAGGAAGGAAGGAAGGAAAGAGAGAGAAAGAAGAAAGAAAGAAAGAAAGAAAGAAAGAAAGAAAGAAAGAAAGAAAGAAAGAAAGAAAGAAAGGAAGGAAGGAAGGAAGGAAGGAAGGAAGGAAGGAAGGAAGGAAGGAAGGAAGGAAGGAAGGAAGGAAGGAAGGAAGAAAGAAAGAAAGAAAGAAAGAAAGAAAGAAAGGAAGGAAGAAAGAAAGAAAGAAAGAAAGAAAGAAAGAAAGAATTTTAGACAGTATTGTAGGAAAAATATTTGATAAGAAGGCTAGGCTAGTTTTTCTTTCAAAAGTATTAAAATCATCTTTGATACTTGATGACATAAAGGAATAATATCTCAGTCACTGATTAGCTTCCTAGTGGGCTAAGTACAAAGACCCAGTGCCCAAGAATTCATCAGCTCCTCCCTCAGTCTTCAGTCTTTGAGACAAACATAGAAGTTGTGCCTAACTGAACCAATGCTATATCCTTGTTGAATATCTTTCCCCTGCTATAGCTAAGTAAACCTTTTCTAGTTCACTATCAGAAGTTCTATGAATGTCTCATTCCATTTCAATTCCAAATTAATAGCACCACACTAATTTGGATCAATTTCAACCTACAATAGACACTAAGAGTTTTGAGGACTGCTGAAATCCCCAGAGCACGAGTTTTCCAGTTACAAAGCATTATCAGAGGCATAATAAGGAATCCTAGCACCTTGGACAAAGTTATTTCAGGAATGGGGTGAAAAGAAGCCCCCTAGAATATGGTCCAATCAGCTACTCTGTGGAATAAGGTGACTAATTCACCAAAGAATCCAGCCAATATCACTGTTCCGGTGTGTCACAGCAAACACCCTAGCATGCCCAGGATGGTCTGCTAGCACAGGTTCTTTGATTTGCTTTACTGAAGGAAAGCAACCTTTTAAAGGGGTCAACAATCTTCTCTAATTACATTCACTAGTTCATGGGAAAAGTCAGCACCCTAAATGTGGAGAAAATACAGGAAGAGAAATTAGCACAAAGACCAACAGACAGGGTTCCAACTGTAACAATATTACTATACACTTTACATACATCACTGAATTGAGGAAGCACAGACATATGAGCAGTCAGGAGGCTCTGAACATATGACTACTCAGGGTCTCAAGCAGGAAATCAAAAGACCCTTCTCATGAGAGAACCCCCAAAGCAAAATGCCAACCTCCTAGAATATATAACAAAGACTAGACCTATGATTGGCTCAGAGACAGAAGGCATGGAAACCTACTTAACTCAACACAGTTATAAATTATTAGGGTTCAAAGGAGATTAATCCTTCAAATTTTTACAATTTATTTATTTATTTTTGCTCTTTGGAGGGCAATTGGAGTTAAGTGATTTGCCCAAGGTCACATGACTAGTTTTGTGTTAAGTGTCTGAGGCTGGATTTAAACTCAGGTCCTCCTGACTCCAGGGCCGGTGCTCTATTCACTGTGCCACCTAGCCACCCCAGATATTTACAATTTATCCTGAGCATGGGAAACTGAACTCCAACAACAAGAAGGAGGAAAAACCCCAGCTTGTGCTAACACTGTTGCAAGAAAGTACAAGAAGTACTATGGTAACTGGATGGTAACTGTTTTGTCCAACAACAGAGAACCAACAAATTGGGTAGATATAATGGCTACAACTGATAAAAGGGATGAAATATGGCTCTCCATGACAGGATGCATATTCCCTTGTTTTAGTGCCCTGGGTAGGGCTTTACCCCACTAATTACGATGCATGGAACAAGTATTGATTCTGGAGTGAGAGGATAGAGATATATATCCTGCCATGACACTGCCCACCTGTGCAACCTTAGGCAAATAATTTCATCATCTCTGTGGGCCTCAGTTTCATCATCTATAATTTGGGTACAGGGATTCATTTCTCACTGGTTGCACTGCTTGGTCTTGACTCCACCATCATCATACACCAGACAACCTAATCCTTAACTCAAGGAAAGGCTCATCAAGAACAAAACTCAGATGATGACAGAGATTTCCTCAGCTTTGGTCCTCACACCTCATTAGGGCCTTCAGTTGCCTCTGCACCTCTGATTGGAGAGCTGGAAGGAGCAACAAAAAACTCCCAAAACCCCCATTAAAAGAGATCTTGAAGCCCAGACAACTCTTCATTTCCTACCACCTGCAATGCCTGAATTCAACTTGAACATCGTTATGTCCCTTTTCTGGTTACCCTCACCCACTCCTCAGCTTCCTTTTGTATGGTGTCTTCCCCCATTAGGTTACATGGTCTTTGAGGGCAAGGAATGTCTTTCTTTTTCTTGCTTGTTTCCCTAGTACCTGGCATACAGTAGGCGTTTAATAAGTATTTACTCTATTGTATTATTTATTATTGGGCTAAATGCCCTCAGTTTTCTCTTCTACCTCTAGGTTTATTGTCTTCTGATCCTAGGAACACTGACCTAGAAAATGGACTTGGGTTTGTGGCAGCCAAGAGGTAACACCCTGTTCCAGTAAATAACTTATTCATAGCTGCTTTATTTTTAAAAAATTACTTATCTTAAAAACCCACTAACTAAAAGGAGAAACCCCCATCACTTTTGAGCTGTTTTTACTAGAGTTGTCTTTTCAGGATGACACTCAAACTGTATTCTTCATGATGTGCACAGGAGAATACAAATGGAACACAAGGAAAATTAGGAACATCCACAATTAGCTTTCTCCAAGTTTTCAATTAACTTGCTTAGCTACAAGCATAGTGATAAGATTATAATGTAAATGTGATTAATGTTGTAATAACGATGATCATTTTTATCATAACAAATCAAGAGAAAGCTAGATGAGGTATCCCATAGCACACTATCCTGCCCCTAAATAATAGCATAGAGGAGATTTTTGCTGCCATTTCTTGATAAGAATACGCAGAAAAGGGGCAGTTAGGTGGTGCAGTGAATAGAGCAGCGGCCCTGGAGTCAGGAGGACCTGAGTTCAAACCCAACCTCAGACCCTTGAGACACTTACTAACCATTTGACCCTGGGCAAGTCACTTAACCCCAATTGCCCTGACCTCTCCCTCCAAAAAAGAAAAAAAAGAATACACAGAAAGAAGATTTTAACCCCTTTGTAGGGCAAGCACCTAGTTGAAAATGTATATATGAGCTAGACCAGGGGTGGGTAACCTGAGGCTTCAAGACCCCATATGGCCCTTTAAGTCCTCAAGTGCTGCCTTTTCACTGAATCCAATTCTGGACACCAAAGATTATGAAGGTATGATGTTTAAACGTTTTGAGAGACATAATTAATTAATCATTTTATTAGTAATGCTAGAATTTTAATAAAAGAGGTCAGTAGCACCCTTGAAAGCCAAAGACCATCATGGCAGAAGGCTCAAGGCTTATATGCCCTTGGAAAAGTGGGAGGCCCAGAGGGAGGCAGTCAACTCTGATTGGTTAACAATGAAAGAATGAATATTACCTTGAGAAGAGAACTCACCCCAACTGAGGGGCTGAATAATGACATCAAGTCACCCCTTGACAAAGAGACTATCTCTATACTCAGAGCCCCCCACCTCAACCTTGGGTGAGCTAGGCAAAGGATTGCCCTCCACCCAAACTTGCTTGAGTGAAACACAATGGGCTTCTCCAACGTAGATTAAATTCTTTGTAAGGTTAGGTAGGGTCTGACCAAGATTGAGGAGAAAATTAATTCAACCTTCAGAAACTAAGCTTTAAAATGAGGGTTTTAGATAAAAAGGGGCATCCTGGATCTCTCCAAATCATTGGTTATTAATAATCATTTCTCTCAGAAGGGCATTGACAATTGGCAAATTTGACTGGATTCAGTTAAAGGGCCACACTTGAGGACCTAGAGGGCCACATGTGACCTGAGGTTGCAGGTTCCCTCACCCTGGGCTAGACTGTTTCATGTCCACTTATTGTTGAGTCATTCAATTTCAGTTATGTCCAACTCTTTCACGACTCATTTGAGGTTTCCTTGGCAAAGATATTAAGTGGTTTGTCATTTCTTTTTCTAGCTCATTTTACAGATGAGGAGACAGAGTAAATAGGGTTAAGTGACTTGCCCAGGGTCACACAACAAATAAGTGCCTGAGGTCAGATTTGAATTCAAGATGAATCTTCCTAACTCCTGGCCTGGTGGGTGCCTTAGCTGTCCTTCATGTCTACAGCATCCTTCAAAGGAAAGGGTTTATGTGTAGGAGGAAAATGATAACAATAAATTCTTCCTCTGATGCCCACATGATGAGGTATGGACGGTAAGCAGTTGTCCAGCACTCTGTTGCAGTGAAAAGAGGGGGGATTTGGAATCAAAAAGTGAAGGGTTTTATGCAGCTCTACCTATGTAATCTTGAGCAAATCATTTACCCTCTCTCATCCTCAATTCCTCATGTGTAAAAGGACAGAGTTAGAATAGGATGTTCCTAGCTCTAAATCTATGAAATGAGCCCCTTAGGTTTATAGGCCTGCCTTTCTTAGTAAATTTGGGTTACTTTATCACTGAGGTCTTTGATTGCTTTTCACCCAATAGCTATAATACTCCACAGGAGGGCTTTCTATCTGAATTAAGTAATTTATGCTACTTGACTAAACAATCAAGAAGCATTCTCCTCAGGCACAAGGCTGCTCTAGACTTGTTTCCATTCACACTTCCCAGGGTTAGCTTTCAAACTACCACTACCCAGGCTAAGAGAAGGATTATTTCTCCAAAAATAAAGTCCTTGGGATTTGGGGACATTTTCCTCTTTCGCTTCTGTTGTTCTACCCCTTCCACAGGGCATACATTACATTATCCCACATACCTTCTAGCATTTTAAAGTATATACTTTTTTTTTTCTTTTCTGTAGTACATGGCAACCTCAAAATAAAATAAAATACAAGGACACAGTTTCATGTAAACAAGTTTGGTACATATTTAAGCACTGAATCATTTCTTCCAGAAACTCCATTTTATGGCACGCTGTCACTAAACGCTATAGACAGGGATGACATGATTCCATCAAGAAGAGATCATGCCAGATTGACTTCATTTCCTTTCCAGACCAGGTTGTTAAACTGGTCAATCAAAAAAGCAAGGCAGGTATAAAGCATGTGATTTTAGTAAAACATTTTATCAAATATCTCATATTATTCTTATAGAAAAAATATATGTGTATATGCGTGTGTGTGTGTGTGTGTGTGTATTCTAAACTACTGACCACATTCAAAGAATAGTAATTGATGGTTCAATTTCAGCTTGGCAAGATCTTGACAATGCAGAACCCCAGCAATATGTGTTTGGCCCTGTGATAATTAACATTTTTCATCAGAGATTTGGATAAAAGCATAGCTGATTGGTTTATTAAATTTACAGATAACCCAAAGTTCAGCAGGATAAATCGTACTTTTGATAGCAGTCAGTATCTCAAAATATCTAGATAAGCTTTTTACAGGCATAGGGAACCTTCAGCCTTCTAGGTTCTTGGGTGGGGTCTTTTGACTGAGTCCAAGTTTTACAGAACAGATCCTTTTATTAAAGGAATTTGTTCCATGAAATTTGGATTCAGTCAAAGGGCTGCACTTGAGGACCTAGAGCAGCATACATGACTTTAAGGCGACATGTTCCTCACCCCTGGTAGAGAATTAGTTTGAATGTAATAAGATAATTTTAAATGGGGGGTAGATGTACAATTTTACATAGGTTCAAAAATTCAACTTCACAAGTTTAATATGAGGGAGGAGTCATTTATCTTAAAAAAATAAAAAGACTGAGGCTTTGAGTCAACTACAAAATGAACATCATTCATATAGCAGCCCAAAACAACAACAACAACAAAATCAAGTTACATATATTGGACTACATTAATTGGGGCATAATTTCCAGGAATAAGAAGATAGTTGAATTGATCAGGCCACATTGAGGGTATTACACTAAATTGTGGACATCAAAGAGTACGAAGATATAATATTTAAAAGATCTGGGAGACATAGTTTCTGGATAATTATTCATTTTATTAATAATGCTAGCATATTAATAAAAGAGGTTAGTGGCTCTCTTTAGTGCCAAAGATCATCATGGCAGCAGGCTTACATGCCCTTTGGAAAATGAGTGTTCCAGAGGGTGGTAATAAACTCTGATTGGTTAATCATTAATGACAATGAATATTACAATGAGAAAAGGACTCATTCCAACTAAGGGGCTCAGTGACATCATGTCACTCTTTGAAGAAGAGACTATCTCTAGATCCAGACCACCCCCCAGCCTTCGGTAACCTAGGCAAAGGATCTACTTCCACCCAAACTTGCTTGTGTGGAATAAAATGGACTTCCCCAGCTTAAATTCCTTGTAACATTGTGTAAGGTCTGGCCACAATTGAGAAGAAAGTTAATTCAACCTTCAGAAACTGTGTTTTAAAATGAAGACCTTAGAAAAAAGGGGAACTCTGGATCTCCCCAAATCATTGGTTATTAATAATTATATCTCTCAGAAGGACATTGATAAATTGGTGAGCATCCTGGAAGGAAAGAATTATGGTAAAGGGCCTTGAGTGCATGTTATAAAAGGTCATTTGAAGAAATGATGGAGTTTAAGCTGAAGTAGAGAGCATGCAGCAGGTTCGTGATAACTGTCTTCAAATATTAAGAGGGGTATCATGTGGATGGAGAAGGAGATTAGATTTGCTCTATTGAACCCAAAAGAAGAACCAGAAAGAGTGGACAGACTTTGCAGACAAGCAAATTTATTCCTAATGCCAGAGAAACAATTAGAACTATCCTAAAATGAAATTGACTGCCTCAGAAAATAATGAGTTTTCCATCAATCCAAGTTTTCTAGCAAAAAAAGATGGATAACCATCCATTGGATGTTAGGATATTGCTTTTAGTCATTTATTTATCCAGATGACCCTTAAGTACCTTCCAACTGAAGGAAAAAAATAACTCCTTTCCTTCAAGGAGTTCACATGTTATAAAACAAAAACAATTGTACCCAGATAAATGAATGCATAAGTTATATGATTCAAGCCTCAGGAAGGCTGAGATTGTATTGGAAGGAGCAAAAGTCAAGACATTAAAACTAGGAGTAATCCTTTTCATATATGAATAAAGCATTTCTACAACTTAAAAGTACTTGAGACTTGACCAGTTCAACTGCATATGAAAAGATCAGAAAAAAAAAAAAACCAATGAATTTGTTGAAAGCACAGACTATCTCGATACCTACTTCCACTTACAAGAATAGGAACCCAGCAGAAGTCTGGGAAGTTGAACTACTTCATCACTCTATGTAAAGGTAAACTCTTACTGAGGGAACTTTTTCTAAATCAAAAAGAACCGAAGAACCTAAGAAGCTAGACCTCTCCTATATCTTCCTTATAGACAACAAATTCAGAGCCAAGCCCTTGTCACAGCTCTTGAGAGCACAGTAACCTGGAATTGGAAGGAAAAAAGAAAACCAGTAACATTCCAGTTGAAGGGAAAGGAATTCCATAAGGTAAAGCTAAGTAAGAGGATTAAAATGTTGAAGAACAAGCTTTGAGAGTTCAAGAACAATCTAGCAAAAATTTCACATGCCCAGGGAAGGACCCAAATTATAAGAGATCTGCCCATCCCAGGACCCAAATAATCTGCTTGCCCCATTCCAGTAGCAACAGATGAGTGACAGACAGGCCTTCTTAACCCAGTATGGAAATAGCTACCCAGTAACCTCATCATCTGCACATTGGCAGATACTTTCACAACTTAGTCCAGCAGCAAACTAATAGTTGTGTAGGTTGTCTGACACAGTGAGGTGCCCAGTCTCTGAGTGATAGTCTTGGCCTAGAACCTTAAAAATGTGCTGACTCCAGTTTGGTCATAGTAGCCTGATAACAGAGCAATCTAAAAGAGCAACCCATTCTGGCAGCATCCCAGTGAGTGTACTCAGCAACTTGCCCTCCTCCAACCAGCACCAGTTGAGCCACCTGTTTGACACAGCCTAGACATCTAGCAGCAGATTTACCTATCTAGTTAGATACTGTGCCCTGTGAAGATCCAGTCCATCTGAAAATCAGAGAAATTTATCCATCATCAAAGACATTCTACAAAATTAAATTCATTAGGACTCACAGGAGAAATCAGTGACACCAAGACTCTGGATTTCTAGGGTGTCTTCAAGTGTGCCTCACTACTGCTATACTTTTTAATTTAATGCCCATTCTTTCTCCTATGGATTACATGTGCATTTGTGGAAAAGTGCACCCCAGATTTTTGGTGAAAATTATTTGTAACTACTGTCCAATTCTTGCTTTACCATTTAAATAAATGCCTTTCCAAAAAAAGAAATACTCACTGATTTATTGTTATGGGGAAACATACCAGTCGGGGCTCATAAACTACAATGTTAGGATGACAGCCACTTCGAGGTTAGTCTGAGTACTCTAAAAGTAGGATTCAAGCTGCCATTTTGAAATCACTGACCAAAGTAGGTGGGGGACTACAAGCAGATATAAGTTAAAATTTGGTTCAGTGGGGAGAACATTAAAAAGTAGAAGGATCAGGAAATCACATGGTAAATGGTACCTAAATCAAGCATCAAAGCAAATCAAGGATTCTCAGGTGTGTGAACGAAGGAGAAAAGTGTTCTAAGCATGGGAGATAGTTCATGAGAAGACATGGATTTTGGAGCTGGAGTGTCATTTTTGGAGAAGAGCAAGTAAACTTGGCTGGAACAGAGGGTGTATTAGAGTGAGTAATATGAATTCAACATGCAAAAATATGCTGAAGCTAATTAAAAAAGACTTTAAATACTAAACAAAAGAGTATGTATTGTATCCCAGAGGTTATGACAATTCACTCTAACTTCTTGAGCAAGGGAATGATATGATCAAACTACTGTTTTCTTCTCATAGCCCGGATCTTTCCTGAAGCAATTGCTTAAATAAGTGTTTGTCAAATTGTAGAACTGGGTAAACATTCCACTTATAACCATTACCCTTGCCCCACAAAGCTCATATATGTGAGGTCAACATGAGTTATGTGATGGTGTAGTAGAAAGCTCAAGGACTAGGCACAAAATCAGAGGATATTATTCCAATTCTGGTTCTGTTTGTATGTAATCTCAGATAAATCATTTAATTTCTATAGCCCTTAGTTTCCCCACCTCTGAAATGAAGGTATTGGACTCTAGTTTACACCTATTGTCCAGTCTGGTTTTAACTCCACAGAATAAGATGCCCTGCCCAGGATAAGCTCATCACTTCTAATCTCATCTCCATGCTGCTAACTCAAGCCTAGTGACACTGCCTCCCTCAGTCTTCTCTCCCCTCTGATTAGTGGGCTGGACAATAGAGTATCACACTCTTCCCAATGTTCTCCTTTATAAAGGTTTAGATACTGGACTCTCAACTCACTAAACTTTACATTAATGTATCTCTTTGGTTTCCACTCTGCAGAATAAGATGACTGAGTATTCCTAGATTTTCCAAATGTCTTTTACCCCCTTTCCTGTTTCCTTTTGTATGCCCTCCCAATGAATTTTAAGCTTCTTGAGGGCAGGGGCTGTATTTAACAGTGTCTAGCATGTTGTTGTTGTTATTGTTGTTGTACAGTCATTTTCAGGCATATTCAACTCTTTGTGAACCCTTGGGGTTTTCTTAGCAAAGGTACTAGAGTGGACTTCCAGTGCCAAGTTGGTTGATTGAGGAAGGAACCCTCTGAAGCCTTCCTAAATTCCCCTCCAAACAAGTAGAAAGCTACTTCAGAATTGATCTAGGACCAGGGAAGCAGCTTAGCAGTTAGAGATAGAAAGAGAAATTCCATTTAAAATAATTGTAGACAATTTAAAATACTTGGGAGTCTACCCACCAAGACAAACTCAGGAACTATATGAACACAACTATAAGACACTTTTCAGACAAGTAAAGTCAGATCTAAACAATTGGGAAAATATTAATTGCTTATGAATAGGTCAAGCTAATATAATAAAAATGATAATTCTACCTAAATTAGTCTATTAATTCACTACCATACCAAGGACACTACCAAAAAATTATTTTATAGGTCTAGAAAAAATAATAACAAAATTCATCTGGAAGAGCAAAAGTTCAAGGGTATCAAGGGAATCAATGAAAAAAGAAAGGCGAAAGAATATGATATAAGCATACTGGATCTCAAAATGTATTATAAAGTGATAATTATAGAAACAATCTAGTACTGGCTAAGAAATAGAATGGTGGATCAGTGGAATAGATTAAGTACAAAACACATTATAGTAAGTGACCATATAATCTAGTATGTGATAAACCCAAAGAAGCATGTTTTTGGAACAAAAACTCATTATTTGACAAAAAAGACTGGGAAAACTGGACAACGGTATGGCAGGAACTAGACATAGACCAACATCTCATACTATATACCAAGATAAGGTCAAAATGGGTACAGGATTTCCATTAAAAAGGGTGTTACTATAAGCAAATTAAGAAAGCACAAAATAGTTTATCTATCACATTTGTGGACAAGAGAAGAATTTATGACCAAAGAAGATATAGAGAGAATCACAAAATGTAAAATAGATCATTTTGATTATATAAAATGAAATGTTTTTTTGCACAAACAAAACCAATGCAACCAAAATTATAAGGAAAGCAGAAAACTGGGGGGAATTTTGCAACAAGTATCTTTGATAAAGGCCTCATTTCTCAAATGTATAGAGAACTGAGCCAAATTTATAAAAATATAAGTCATTCCCCATCGATAAATGAACGAAGGATATGAACTGACAGTTTTCAGACAAAGAAATCAAATCTACATAAATCATATAAAAATGCTCTAAATAATGATTAGAGAAATTCAAATTAGAACAACTCTAAGGTACTACCATACACCTATCAGAGTGGTTAATATGACAAAATAGGAAAATGTTGGATGTAGGAAAACTTGGACACTCATGAACTATTTGTGGAGTTGTGAACAATTGTGAACAATTTGGAACTATGCCCAAAGGGCTATAAAACTGTGCAAACTCTTTGATTCAGTAATACCACTGCCAGGTCTATACCCCAAAGATATTTTTTTTAAATGGGAAAGGACCTATTTCTAGCTGCTTTTTTTTTTTTTGGTGGTAGCTAAGAATTAGAAATAAAAGGGATACCCATCAATTTATTGCTGTTTAAACCCAGGGACACCAAAAACTGTTGCATTGGGGACTCTACCCATCCAAAAACTGTTGGGGTTTCATGATGTGTTATGGTAGAACCATCTCAAAGAATTCAGAGTCAGACCACCTCTAATTCAAGTATAGGCATTTATTGAGATTCATGGCTCTCATGAACTGGGCTAAGTTTCAAGAGGAACAGCAACTTCAGAGAAAGCAAGATGGATTTTTATAGGGTAAAGATGCTGATTACACAATCAAAATTTATATAGGATATAGGAATATAATGATTAATATTAAAAAGTCAGGAGGAGTTTCTTAAGGGATTATGTAATCGAGGAGGGGTCCCATCTATGGTTTGGTGAGTAAGCATTCTGGTTGTGCTGCCCTCCAATTAGCTAGTTATTGTAGTTCTGTCTGATAAAGATAGATAGTTAGGTATTATGGGCCTGTCTTGGGCTAGATGGATGATGTGACTGTGATTAAGTACAGGAACACACCTGTTTCTGTAGGAATGGGTCTGGGGGCAGTGACTAGGTAGAGGCAGTAGCTAGGTTCCCATCACATGGACACACCAGCTGTTTCTGTGGGAACTAAGAGTTCAGGGAAACCTGTTTTTCCAGTCAACAGTGAGGCATATATGAAGAAGTTAGGACATTGACAAAGGTCTAGGTAGGTACCATAGGCCTGGAATGAAGTTAGAATATTGGGGGTGGGGGCATTTTATTAGGATTCCATTAAACTGGGAAATGACTAAGCAAGCTATGACATATGATTGCAATGGAATATTATTGTGCTATAAGAAATGAAAAGCAGGATAATTTCAGAAAAAACTTAGAAAGACTTACATGAACTGATGCACAGTAAAATGAACCAAACTGAGAGAATTGTACACAGTAACAGCAATATTGTCTGATGAAGAATTGTGAATGACTTAGCTTTTCTCAGCAATACAGCGATCCAAGACAATCCTGAAAGGCTAATGATGTAGTATACTAACCTCTTCCAGAGAAAGTACTGTTATTGATTGAATATAGACTGAAGCAAGCTATTTTCACTTTCTTTCATTTATTTTTTCTCTTATTGAATTTTCTTTTACAAAATGATTAATATGGAAATGCTTTACATAATTACACATTTATAACCTATATCTGATTGCTTACCATCTCAGGGAGGGGAGAGGTAAGGGAGGGAAAGAGGGATAGAATTTGGATATTAAAACTTTAAGTAAAAATACTAATAAATTGAAAAAAAAATCAAATAAATACCTGAATCCTGGCTCTTCTCCCTTTTACACTCCCCCCCAAATCACGAAGATTCGGGAGTGGTTTGCCATTTCTTTCTCCAGCTCATTTTACAGATGAATAAACTAAGGTAAACAGAGGTTAAGTGACTTTGCCAGGGTCACACAGTTAGTGTCTGAGGTTGGATTTGAACTCAGTATTTTATCCATTGCCTAGGATTCTATCCATTGCACCATTTAGCTGCCCTTCCTGGCACATAGTAGGTACGTAATTTTATTGAATTGGATTGAACTAGATGACCTATAAAATGGCTTGCCTTTTTGCTCATTAGGATTATACATTTAGAGCTAAAAGTGCCATTAGAAACTTTCTAATCCAATCCCCTCATTTTATAGATGAGGAACTGAGGCATAGAAAGGTAAAATGACTCATCCATGGTCACCTAGCTAGTGAGTGGCAGAGGTGGGATTCAAGCCTAAGAACACTGACACTAAATGCATTACTCTTTCCACTGTTTCCCACTGCCTTGTAATTCTATGACCTCTCTAGCCTTTTTCCTTAGGTACATATTAAGGCAGAAGTAAATTTTCATCCAATTCAGTTTATGCCCCAACATTTTTCTTTCTTTGATAATATTAACATACTAAAATTGACCTTTACCTTTTATCATAGTCACAATTTAATTTTAACCTCCTCCCCTACATCAATCTATATAGCCAGGGGAAGAGGTAAGGAAATCATTCTGGGCCATCATTCTAAGATTTTGTTTTATTAGTAAACATTATGCCAGTGCTTTGATAGCTCCTATGAAAGCATAATCTAGGAGTATAGGAGGACAATAAATCTTCCATTACTTTTAAAGTATGAGATACATTTTTAAGAGATTATGAGAAAAATTTTATGAGATAAAAATTGAGATAATTTTCAAATTGCAACCAGTATTTACTAAATGCCCAGTATGTGCCAGGTACTTTACAAATACTATCTAATTTTATCTTTAAAACAGCCTTAGGAAGTATATGATAAATCATCCTAATTTTACAGATGGTGAAACTGAGGCAAATAAACTAAGTTTATTCAGAGTTATACAGCTAGTAAGTGGATGAAATTAGAATTGAGCCCAGGTCTTCTTGACTTCAAATCCAATGTTCTATCCACTGCTCCAAACTAACCGACATTTCAAAAAAGGATCACATAAAAGATACACTCATCTTTCTAGCACATATTATTCATCCTTCATTTTTAAAGAGCCTATGACATCATAATGAGTGATGTTTTGATTACTGTGTGAGTTAGATTTTAGTGAGGATAATTGCACAGAATTGTCAGCCTCACTGCCTCTATCAGTCATCAGAGAGCAATGATAATACAAGAGTCAAGACAACTAGTGATAGCCTGGAATGAAATGGATGACATTGGCCTTTTCAATGTTTTACCAAGTTCTAAGCACTTCACAATGCTTGCTTCACTGCCTTCATGGCCACTGGAACAAATTGTTTTCATCTGCCCATTCCACTGGAATTTTTCTCATGCTTGAGGAGATCTCTAAGGGGTTTAAAGCCTTTGGTTACCCTCAGCCTGGGTTAGCTCTGATGAGATGGTTTTACTGGGCTGTGGCCGCTTTGCATGCTACAGCTTCTTGGAGGCCCAGGTGATAGAATATTACATATATTATATTCTAGAACATAATGAATACAAAGGGTCTCAAAAGTGGGTAATCAAGGACAGAACCAAGAATATGGAACTAGGTGAGCAATGCAAAATGATATAGAGGAAATAAAACTGAACTTGAAGCAGTTAAAGCCCTGGAATCAGGGATGTGCTGGAGCAAATTGTTCAATTTTCATTATCAGCCTTAACACATCAGAAATCAGTAAATGCTACAAATCAGGACTTGACTGATTGTTTTGTTGATATCCAGATTTGAAAAAAGTGATGGAGAAATTATTAATAATACAGATTAAACTTAAATTATATCCTGCATACATTTTTGAAAGCCTATTTTTAAAATATTTATCTGCAAAGCCCTGCCTAGATTCCAGCCCCAGCTTTGACACTTACTGTCTTTCTGACCTCAGGTCATTTTACCTCATGGGGCCTCACTTTGCTCATCTATAAAATGAAGACACTAAACACGACAATGACAATATCTAAGGAATCTTCTTGATCTATAGTAAATCCTCTTAGATAATAGTAGAGTCTAAGATATTTCAGTCAGTCAATAAGCAGTTATTAAACTCCTACTATCTGCTTGGAACTGTGGTAAGTACTGAAGATACAAAGAAGGATGAAAGAATCTCTGCTTTTCAGGAACTCACAGTCTAATGGGTTGCACAACATGCTAAACAACTATACACAAACAAATTAATACTGGATAAATTGGGGATAATTGTTACAGGGAAGGTACTGAAATGAAAGGGGATCAGGAAAGGCTGATTTCATGATTTAAAAAAAAAATGAGAGATTTTAATTGGGACCTGAAATCAGGAAATCCCAAAGCCAGAGATGAAAGGGGAGATAATTCTGGGCATGGGAGACAACGAAAACGTTCTGAGTTAGGAAATGGAGTGCAAAGAAAACCAAAAAGGTCAGTGTCATTGAAATGTAGAGTACTTGGCGTGGGGGGTGGGGACTGGCAGGATGTAAGGTATAAGAAAAATTGAAAGGTAGGAAGCAAGGGGACAGATTTTGAGAGTATACAGAACTTGACTTTCACTTCTATATTGTTCTTATACCATGTTTTTTTTCATCTTTTGTCATTGCTCTTTTATCAAATTTAGACAGAACTTAAAATCTAGTCTGTAAGCTTCATGTGGGTAGGAACCATTTTTATTATAATACTACTATATAATAATATATAACTATATATTATATAACCATATAATATATTATATACAACATGTAAAATAACTATAATATATAACTAATATTATAATAGAATGGAATCTCTGAGGACAAGAACTGTTTCATCTTTTGTCTTTCTATCTCTAGCACCAAGCAAGGTGCCTTTAATATCAAATACGTAAAAAAAATTGATTAAATGAATGTAACAACAGCAAATGCAATAACATTTATGTAGTTCTCTAAAATTTACAAAGTAATGTTTTTATAACATGTAAAAGTAGGTGTTATTATCATATACATTTTATGGATGAGAAAATTAAGGGTCAGAGAGTTTCAGTGAATTTCTCAAACTGTGCAACTTCCCCAGAAGCTAACTCATTGTCCTATGCTTAGGTTCATTGAATTGAATTGAATACTTAATATATAAATATATACATATATACACATATATACTATACTGTATATACATATATAAACTATACTATATATATATATATATATATATATATATATATATGACTTGGTCACGTCACTTAATACTCTGTAACTCTGTTTCCTGATACTTAAAAGGAGATCTCACAACTTTAGAGCTGGAAGAGACCTTAGAGGATAAGTTCAACACTCCAGTTTTGTTTTGTCTTTTGTTTTGCTTTGTGGAGGAGGGAAGTAGGGAAATTGGGGTTAAGTGACTTGGCCAAGGTGACAAGGCTAGTTTTTGTGTTAAGTGTCTGAGGATGGATTTGAACTCAGGTCCTCCTGACTACAGGGCCAGTGCTCTATTCACTGTGCCACCTATCTGCCCCAACACTCTCATTTTCAAATGAAGAAACTGAGGGCAGGAGTGATGAGTTGACTTGACAAAGACACATAAATAACAAGTAATGGAGGACCTGTGAACGTGAAGGCCTGAAGTTGTCCCCTAAGGCTCTTTCTAATTCTACATTAATGAATTGCATTCAGTAAACAGAATGGGGCACCCAATCCCTTTCATAGAACCTAGTTGGTATAACATTACAGGAACAACATTTTCTATCTTACTCAGCAGAAATATACACTTTGCTTACTTTTGTACCAGTTATTTCCAAACTGATTTAAAGGAGGCCACCAATTAGTTTTCTGTGGAGTCTGAACTCCATTGTCCTTTAATGGATGTCTTGCTTTTCACAGGCGAAGAATACTATTCAACATCTTCAGAACTTCTTTTTTCTTAGAGCACACTTGACTATGCTCAATGACTCTATGTCTAATTAAATAGATAGATCATCCTCCCCCCAAGCCAAGAATATATTGGTTCTGTTGTGTGTGGGAGATCTATTTCAATTAGTATTAAATGTAATGGCTATTAATAAGACTAACTCAAGTGAGCCTCAGTAATGATACAAACTGGATAACATTATCATTCAAGTAAACAATATTGAAGAAAACCAATGGAAGTCATCAAATATAAGGTAAAACAATTACTCAGTTCTTATAATTAATGCCCATTGATTGACAGGCTACCTAACTTTTACCTCAAGACAAGCATCTGGGA
This sequence comes from Petaurus breviceps papuanus, assembly GCF_028583685.1. NCBI lineage: Eukaryota > Metazoa > Chordata > Mammalia > Diprotodontia > Petauridae > Petaurus > Petaurus breviceps. The sequence continues at coordinate 6,306,285 of NW_027187347.1, forward strand.
GATGTTCAGGGGGCAGGGCAGAGCCAAGATAGCAGCATAGAAGCTGGAAAACTCCATGGGTTCCCCCCATAACCACCTCAAATACCTATAAAAATAACTCTAAACAAACTTTAGGGCTACAGAACCCATAAAGTAACAGAGAGAAACAAATCTTCCACTGAAGGCAGCCCAGCAGGTGTATAGGAAGGGTAGATCACTGTACACTGGGAACAGAGCCCAGCCTCACATGAGGCCACAGTTTTAGCCTCAGGATGGCCCCTACCAGCTGTGGCTAGAGGGATTTTGGAACAGTGGATCACCAGCAGCTGTGGCAGTTGCCAGAATTATCAACCCATAAATGCCAAAGACAACGTGAGTACTCAGTGTGGACTTTAGGAACATGCAGAGTGTGGTCCACCCTCTGCCCCTGGAGGGAAAAGTGGGTGAGACGTGGTGGCTGCCATTGCCGTGGCTGCTTCAGAGCTCCTGGCCTGCAGATTGTAGGGGGACAAAGTGACTGTTCTAAGGGGTAATACTCTTGATTTAACCTGCTTGCATCTGGATTGTGGTCTAGGGTGGAGGTCCTAGGGTGTGTGACCAGGTGCCAGAGTGTAGGCTTCAGAGAGGGCATGTGACTAATAGCTCCAGAAGCTGCAAAAACTCCAGCAATTTGGAACAAAGCTCTCCTCTCTGGAAGCAGAGTTCTACTGTGGCAAAAAGCTCAAAAGTCAGGTAATTGAGTGGCAACATGAGTAAACAAAGGAAGCAAAGCAAGCACAGCAATCTGACTTTAGATTCCTATTTTGGGGACAAAAAGGATCAAAGCATGGAACAGGAGGAAGACAAAGAAGTCATAACTGCTGTATCAAAAGCTTTCTAAAAAATTATGAACTTGTTACTGTCCATAAAGGAGTTTTGGAAGGATTTTGAAAACCAAATAAGAGGAGTGGAGGAAAAATTGGGAATAGAAATGAGAATGATGCAAGAAAATCACTAAAAAAGGATAAACTGACTGAAGAAAATAATACCTTAAAAAACAGAATAACTCAAATGGCAAAAGAGGCTCAAAAAATCAATGAGGAGAAGAATGCCTTAAAAAGTCAAATTTGCCAGATGGAAAAAAGAATCTCAAAAGCTCACTGAAGAGAATCATGCCTTTAGAATTAGATTGGAGCAAATGGAAGCTAGTGACTTTATGAGAAAAAACAATACTATTAAACAGATCCAAACAAATGAAAAAATAGAAGGCAATGTTAAATATCACATTGGAAAAACCACTGACCTGGAAAATAGTTCCAGGAAAGGGAATTTAAAAATTATTGGACTACCTGAAAGCCATGATCAAAAAAATAACCTAGAGGGTAGGCTAAGTGGTGCAGTGAATAGAACACCAGCCTTGCAGTCAAGAGGACCTGAGTTCAAATCCAGCCTCAGATACTTAACAGGAAAACTAGCTGTTTGACCTTCGGCAAGTCACTTAATCCCAATTGCCCTCCAAAAAGCCAAAAAAAAAAGAACCTAGAAATCATCCTTCAAGAAATTCTCAAGGAAAATCACCCTGATGTTTTACAACCAGAATGCAAAATAGAGTTTAAAGAATCCACCAATCACCTCCTCAAAAAAGATCCCAAAAAGAAAACTCCTAGGAATATTATAGTCATGTTTTCTGGAGTTCCCAGATGAAGGAGAAAATAGTACAAGCAGCCAGGAAGAAACAATTTGAATATTGTGGAAACACAATCAGTATAACCCAGGATCTGGCAGCTTCAACACTGAGGGATCGAGTGTTGCAATATGATATTCCAGAGGTCAAAGGAGCTGGGATTAAAACCAAGAATCACCTACCCAGCAAAACTGAGTATCATGTTTTGGGGCAAAATGTCATTCAATGAAATAGAGGACTTTCAAGCACTCTTGATGAAAAAAATCAGAGTTGAATAGAAAATTGGACATTCAGATACAAGAAGCAAGAAAAGCATGAGAAGGTAAACAGGAAATAGAAATCATAAGGAACTTATCAAAGTTGAAATATTTACATTCCTACATGGAAGAATGATAACTGTAACTTAAACTTTTCTCAGTATGAGAATAGTTGAAGGGAATATAAATGTGCATGTATATAAATATATATATACACACATATACATATATGTATACATACATGTATGTCTATACAGGAGGGTATATGGGCATATGAATACTTATGTGAGTGTGTGTATATATGTGTACAGGTATACATAGACAGAAGGCACAGGACCAATTTAATAGGAAAGGATGATATTTAAAAGGTGAAATTGAGAAGTGAGAGAGGAATATAATGAGAGGAGATGGGGAGAGACAGAACGGGATAAATTATCTCATATAGAAGAGGCAAGGGAAAACTGTTACAATGAAGGGGGAGATGTTCAGGGAAGAGGAACCAGGAACAAATTTAACCAAGAGGTATTATATGAATGAATTTATCTGGATACTTAATTATCCTTAAATACATTATCACTCACAGACTAGATATATGCAGAACACTATGTATTACTTCTATTCAGATCTGCTTCTTGCTTTGTCCACTTGATCTCCTCTTGCCACCAAGGATGTCCACTTCCATATGAGAAAGGAAAGGGGAGAATATCTCTTATTGCTCAGGAGACCCCGTCATGTGACAAAGAGTAAGGAGGAGAAGCTTTGAACTTTTCCTGAAGTTAAATAATTGAGACATCCCTATAAAATGTAAGTTCTTGTGCACAGTAACTTCTTTCTTGGTATTCTCAGAACCTAAGACAGTACCTAGCACAAAGTAGGCACTTGATGAATCTGTGTGCTTTATTTTGTTTTTAAATTTGTTGCCCTAGGAAAAGAACTCTGAATTTCCTATATTACCTAGACAGGAAGTCAATCTTCAGATGCTGAACATCAACAAATGTAAAAATTAATGTTATTCAGCTTTTTACTTTCATAGTCAATATAAAGGAAGACTGGCCTTTGAGTCTAATCTTTACAAGTACATACATAATATCTTATGTTTCAAAGTCTCTCTAAGGCACTTCCACTACACAACATTATTAATACCCTGGAAACTAGTTTCTTCCACATGCAGAAATGCATTAATGACACTATGTTTATGCTTATAAGGATCACACTCATTGGCTAATTCCTATTGCACTTCTAAGTGCACTTACAAAATTTTATAAACTCACGTTTTCCAAGTCCAAGCTCAGTGCTCTATCCACACTATACAATACTTCCCTGGAAATACCTTGGTGCATCATGATTGCATAAAGAATTCAACTTTGCAATAACTGGAAAACAAAAGGAGAAATGCAAGATACTGACACACAAAAAGACCTACTTTTATATGGATTTCCTTTGGAATTACAAAGTCTTCAGATATAATTGTAACCTTAGCAGAAATCAGTTGACCACAGTAGAAACAGGAGTAGCTTTGCAGTCAAAAGACCCAGGTTCAATAATCACCTCTGATTTCTACTACATAGGTGACCTTGAGCAAAGCACTTAGCTTTCCTGGGCCTCAGTTTCCTCATTTATAACATGAAGAAGGTGGATTAGATGGCCTCTAAAATCCTTTCCAATTTTAAATCTATCATCTAGGAGGAGATGATGGATTGAGGGGATTGAGTATGAAGGAATCCTGCCTAATCCTGTCAACTCCACTTGCGATTATTTTATGGGAATGAGCTCCTTTCTGCTGGAAAGCTTGGAAAGTCACAAATGCTAGACTTATAATTCTCCATTAACTCATTAACTGAAATTAAATCTGTATATTAACTACTCCAACAGTAAACATGACTGGCTCCTGTCTTCAAAGAATAGTCACCATAGCAGTACTGAGTTTATAAATACATATTTGCACTTCCAGACATTTCAAGTTTCCCCTGATGACACATTAAGATGCTTTGTTGTATTACAAATAAAATAAAATGGTATCAATGATCATCTTTTTTTGTCTGCTACCTACAGAGTGGTGGTTCAATATCACCCTGTAGTTCTCTATTACTTATGAACAATTTAGAAACAACAGCCACAATTTTTAGTCCTTCTGTTAGGCTGTCTCAAGCTTGCCAGTACAGCCAAGGATGAGCTGTATCTTGAGGAAGGACAGTTAAGAAGACAGACTAGTATCCAAATGTTTCCATTTGTTTGTGATGATTAGATGTTGTTTCTATATTCACCTATTAAGCATACTTCATTGGAGATTATGAAAAGGTTTGTCGAGGGGGGGAGAAGGGGGAGTCAAGATGTCAGAGTAGAAGCAGGACCTCTTTTCGGCTCCGGCTTCCACCTTCCCCAAAACATATAAGAAGGGGACTCTAAACATAAACTTTGGAGTTGCAGAACCCAAAAAACGACACGGAGAAGCTAACCCCCCACTGAGGACCACCTGGCAGGCCGGCACCAAGCGGTCAGCACAGCGCTCTGGGAGCCGAGCCCAGCCCCAAGCTGATGCTTTAGGCCCGGGGTGGGCCTGACAGGCTGCTGGCTGGAGGGACTCCAGATCCACAGCAGCTGCAGCCATTTCCAGATTTATCAACACATAGATGCGAAGGACAAAGTGAGAGGTCAGTGGAGTCTGGACTTTGGGACCCAGTAAGGTTGAGTGGGTGGCTTTTGACCCAGGGGCAAGAAGCCACTGAGATGCTGGCACAGCCAGCCAGCTCCACTTGGCAGCTTCAGCTCCTGGCCTGCAGTGTGTAGGGGGACCAAGCAACAGTCTGAGGGGTAATTGCTCTTGCTTTAACCTTCTTGGATCTGGATTGCAGTCTAGGGTGGAGGTCCTGAGGCATGTATCCAGCTTGCCAGAGTGTGTGGAGGCCTCAGAGAGGGCACTCATCTAATATCTCTGGCAGCTGAGAAAACCCAGCCTTTGGGATGAAGGCTCCCCTGTCTGGTGGCAGAGTCCTACTGTGGCAAAAAACCCAGGAGTCAAGTGACTGCGGAAAGACATGACCAGACAAAGGAAACAAAGCAGACAGAAGATTCCAACATTAGACTCCTATTTTGGGGACAAAAAGGAGCAAAGCATGGAACAGGAGGAAGACAGTGAAGTCAGAACTCCTGCAGCAAAAGCTTCAAAGGAAATACAAGCTGGTTACAGGCCATAGAGGACCTAAAGAAGCAGATAAGAGAAGTGAAGGAACAATTGGGAAGAGAAATGAGAACAATGCAAGAAAATTATGAAATGAGAGTCAACAGCCTGAATGAGGAAAATAACACCTTAAAAAACAGACTAACTCAAATGGCAAAAGAGGCTCTAAAAGGCAATGAGGAGAAGAATGCCTTAAAAAGTCGAATTTTCCAGATGGAAAAAGAATCTCAAAGGCTCACTGAGGAGAATCACTGCTTCAGAATTAGATAGGAGCAAATGGAAGCTAATGACTTTATGAGAAATCAAGATGCTGTCAAACAGATCCAAACAAACAAAAGAATAGAAGGTAAGGTAAAATATCTCATGAGAAAAACCACTGACCTGGAAAATAGATCCAAGAGAGATAATTTAAAAATTATTGGACTACCTGAAAGCCATGATCAAAGTAGGAAGCTAGAAATCATCCTCCAGGAAGTTCTCAAAGAAAAGTGCCCTGATATTTTAGAACCAGAGGGCAAAATAGAGGTTGAAAGAATCTACCAATCACTTCCTGGAAATGATCCCAAAAAGATAACTCCTAGGAATATTATAGCCAGGTTCCAGAATTCCCAGATTAAGGCGAGAATATTACAAGAAGCCAGGAAGAAACAATTTGATTATTGTGGAAACAAAATCAGGATAACCCAGGATCTGGCAGCTTGTACACTGAGGGACTGAAGGGCTTGAAATATGATATTCCAGAGGTCAAAGGAGCTGGGATTAAAACCAAGTGTCACCTACCCAGCAAAACGGAGTATCATGTTTCAAGGGAAAATATGGTCATTCAGTGGAATAGAGGACTTTCAAGCATTCTTGCTGAAAAAACCAGAGTTCAATAGAAAATTTGACATTCAGATATAAGAAGCAAGAGAAGTATGCGAAGGTAAGCAGGGAAAAGAAATCATAAGGAACTTATCAAAGTTGAACTATTAACATTCCTACATGGAAAACAATAATTGTAACTTATGAAACCTTTCTCAGTATTTGAAGTGAATAGATAGATATAGATATAGATATATCTATATATCTATATATATATATATATGTCTATGTCTATATATGAGGGTATATGGGCATATGAATACATATGTGAATGTGTGTACATATGTTTACAAGTATACATAGATTGAGGGCACAGGACCAATTTAACAGGAAGGGATGATACTTAAAAGGTGAAATTAAGAGGTGAGAGAGGAATATAATGAGAGGAGATGGGGAGAGAGAGTGGGGTAAACTATCTCATATAGAAGAGGCAAGGGAAAATGGTTACAATGGAGGGGAAGAATAGGAAGGCAAAAGGGAATGGGTTAACCTTATTCCCATTGAATTTGGCTTGGGGAGGGAATGAAATACACACTAAATAGGGTATCTCACCCTCTAGGACAGTAGGGGGGAAGGGGATGAGAAGGGGGATGATTGAAAGGAGGGCAGGCTGGGGGGGAGGGAAGGTGGAAGCACCCACTTTTGAAAAGGGAGGGGATCAAAGTAGAGAATACAACAAGTGGGAGGTGGGATAGGAGGGAGGGAAATATAGTCAGTCTTTTACAATATATCTACTATGTTATGGTTTTGCATTAGCTACACATGTACAACCTATACTGAACTGCTTATCTTCCCAGTAAGGGTGGGTGACAAGGGAGGAAGGGAATGAATCTAGAATTCAAATTTTATAATCAAATGTTTAAATATATAAATATATATATGTACTATTATTAATACTATTTTCCATATAATTGGGAAATAAGGTATACAGGCACTGGGGCATAAAGTTCCCCTAGAAAAGTCGAAAGGTGTATGGGAGAAGATATGTTAGAGAGCAGATTGAAGGAGGGGATATGTGGTACTGCTATGTTAGGCTGGTGGGTAGGGGAAAAACGGGGAGAAAATTTGCAACTCAAAATCTGGCAGAAATGAATGATGTAAATCAGAAGTTAATAAATCATTTGGAAATAAGAAAAGAAAAGAAAAGATTTGTCCTCAGTGGTATATTTTAATTCCTCTAGCTATGACCATGATCGATTCACTGTTCAGCAGGCATCCTTCCATTGAAGGACCTCTCTGTTTTCTAGTTGGCCTTTTGTGACAAACATTGAAAACAATCTCTTGGAGACCAATTGAGGGGCTTAAGTGAGGTCTCTAGAATAAGAGTGGTCCTAATCAGAGAAGGAATGGTAAATTTGACTTCAGGGTCATAAAATCCCAAGATAAAATATTTGACTTGGAAATACTGAGGAGAATTCAAAGACAACACCTAACAATGTGAATGCGTCCCTTATTATTTTGACAATAATGATTTCACAATTAAATTACAGTTTAAAGCTGTACTCCTCAAGGTGCTACTTAGAGTTTTATAAAACTTTTTCTTCTAATGAATTTAAAACAATGTTTTTCACATTGCAGATACTTAATAAATGTTTATTTGCATTTGAATTTCATGTGTTTAATCTCAAGTGATGAAGGAAAGACACAGGTCAGCACTTTACTGAAGTGGCTTTAAAGGCCCAGGGAGGTTAATTGACTTCCTGGTGGTAGACAGACTGAGAGGTAGAACAATGATTCATAGTCCAATTCTCTTGCTAATAATACAAAATGATTCTAGTCCAGTGGAGGCATGTCTACCAAGAGCAACAAAACCAATACCTGAGAATTTGAATTTCTGGTCTATTTACCAGCTTTCTCTACATACGCTTTTTTGAAGAACTTTCGATTTATATAGTGATCACTGCAATCACATACTATTAGTATATGTGTACATGAATGGTGGATGTATCTAAAGGGGTGTTCTCAATCTCAAATGGAATATGGGTTCAATAATCTATGCCTAAGGATATCTGTGGGACTCTTAGTGATGCAGTTTTAAATGTAATATTATCTATGTTAAATTTTATTTTGATTAATTTTGTTAAACATTCCTTATTACATTTAATCTGATTCTGGTCCACTTTGGACATTACCAGCATGCCACATGTTTGGTACCACTGTTCTGTTATTTACCCCTTATTTCTTTTACCACCAAAGGAATAATGTAAAAACTGATTTTTCGAGAGGGAAAGGAATTAGTCAACTTATGTATAGCTGGTGTAAATTGGGGGAAAGATAAGGGGAAAGGATGATGAACATTGGTTTTTAGGACTAATGATTTAACAACAAATTAGCAATTCCACTGAAAATGGTAAACTGAAAATAAAGAAAATACTTTGTACTAGATACTATGCCACGTCAGGACCTGTAGGAGGTAGTCAGGATATTTAGTCTGTTGGTATTTTGGGGCTTTTACTACCCCTAAATCCCAAACCTCAACATAGGTGTCTGTGTATGGGATAGATAGATAAACACATATATATGTGGGTGTAAGGCACTTTGCAAACCTATATGAAATACTATACAAAATTAGGTAAAACCTATACTGTATTATCATATACTATACTATGTAAAACCTAGTTGTTGCTGGTTGCTGCTTTTTTTGTTGTTATTACTGATGTGACTGTTGCTTATTTTTATTTGAGAAAATCATAAAATAAACATTTCCAGAATTGGTGAAAACAATAGAGATAATATACTTTTGCAACATTTATAAAACTAGAAATCATGAATCTAGAATCTAAGGGCCAAAAACCCAATGAATGTTAGTTGAATAAGGTTCCACCCAGAAGAGAAAAAGGAGATAAGTAGCTAGAGATAGCTAGATGGATTAGTGAATATCTAATGATTCCAGCAACTAACCCTAAAGGAATTCTATTATCTTATCAATGAAAGATTAGTGGATTTAATGGTGACTGGGATTTATTTACCTCAGCCAAGAGAATCCAGCTCCCTTTTTCTATCTCAGTATAAAACCAAAGGATGCTAAAAATCTGTGGGACATCTTGGGGCTAGATAAAGCTAACTTCCTAAAAGCAATTACATGCACAGAGTTTTCACCAGCCAGAAGAAAATGTTGGAATGATGAAATAAATATGCATATGTCTTTTTGTATTTTCTGGTATTGGTATATTCACATGTTTGTATGTGAGTTTGGTGAAATGAATGTGAAGTTTTGTCTTTGTTCCTCGAATTTGCAAACCCGTTTACCACAAATAACATGGTTATTGAAGGTTCAAGATTGATATTGGAGAAGGCAGCAGATTTTTCAGAAGTTTACCCAGACATGCATTTCAAGAAAGTCATCAAATTACAAACAATGCTACACAAGCTAAAAACCTACTTAAAACAATTCACACTTCATAAATCAAGATTAAACAGTTGCCAGTGTAACCTATATACACTCTGAGGAATATTTTTCCAAACCTATTCCTACTGATTAGACAGGTCTCCCAAGAAATTATTGCATCTTTTTCTTAGGATTCTAGAGAGAGCCCTAAGCAGTCAGGGGGAATCCTCTAATCCCATCAGCTAAAGTCCCCACTGATTTGCTTCATTCCAAGATCTCAGTTGTGAATCAGTTTAGTCAATCAATTTTAAGAGTCTTAAAAGGGGGTATTTATAAAAGTGGTATGTTAAAACCAGGTAGTGCAAAATATCCCCCCACACACTCAAAGTCTATGATGTACTCTCCCCCATATACAGGGGAAAGTGTGCTTGAGCTAAGAGAGCTTATGTGGAAAAGGGGTAATTCATAGCTCCTCCTGATAGAAGTTCTTTTTTTCCAATTAATGATGCTTAAAAAGTTCCCTAAAACAGGTTGGTCCTGGGGTGAGGAGGAACACTGGCATGGTGGACCTTGTGGTGGGATTTTCCTCACAGTTCCAAGTCAGAAAAGAGTGATTGTAGTCACTCACAGACCTGAGTGCAGGCCAGGAGAGAAGTAAACACCTCTCCTTTGATCATACCACCTTAGAAGAGCTGAAAATAGACAGGACCCTAGAAGTAGCTCTGAAAAGAGTTGTGCAAAACCCCCGAAGTTTGTGAAAATACCCCCCACACACACATACCCCACTCGAAGCAGAGTCCTATGTTGACAAAGAACTAAAAAGTCAAGTATTTGACTAGGAAAATGAGTAATCAGCAGAAAAAAAAATCCAGAGTATATAATCTTACTTTGGTGACAAGGAAGATCAAAACATATAACCAGAAGAAGACAACAAAGTCAAACTCTTGCATCAAAAGCCTCCAAGAAAAGCATGGATTGGTCACAGGCTGGAAGAGCTCAAAAATAATTATGAAAATCAAGTAAAAGAAGTAGAGGAAAATTGGGAAGAGAAATAAGAGTGATGCAAAAAAAATCATGAAAAATGAGTCAACAACTACAGAAAATAACACCTTAAAAATAGACTAATGCAGATGGCAAAAGAGGTCTAAAAAGCCAATGAGGAGAAGAATTCCTTAAATAGCAAAATTGGCCAAATGGAAAAGGGAGTCCAAAAGCTCACTGAAGAAAATAGTTCTTTCAAAATTAGAATGGAGCAAATGAAAGCTAATGACCTTGTGAGAAATTAAGAAATAAAACAAAACCAAAAGAATAAAAAAAATTGAAGACAATGTGAAATATCTCACTGGAAAAAACAACTGACTTGAAAAATAGATCCAGGAGAGATCATTTAAAAATTACCTGAAAGGCATGATCAATAAAGATCCTAGAAATTATCTTTCAAGAACTTCTCAAGGAAAACTGCCCTGATATTCTAGAACCAGAGGGTAAAATAGAAATTGAAAAAATCTACCAATTGCTTCTTGAACAAGATCTCCAAAAGAAAACTTCCATGAGTATTATATCCAAATTTCAGAATTCCCATGTAAAGGAGAAAATATTACAAGTAGTCAGAAAGAAATAATTCAAGTATTGTGGAAACACAATATCAGGATTACCCAAGATCTACCAGTTTCTACATTAAGGGATTGAAGGGCTTGGAATATGATATTCTAGAGGTCAAAGGAGCTAGGATTAAAACTAAGAATAACTTACCCAGCAAAACTGAATATAATCCTTCAGTGGGAAAAATGGAAATTCAGTGAAAAAGAGGACTTTCAAGCATTCTTGAAGAAACAACCAGTGTTGATTAGAAATCTTGACTTTCAAATAGAAGACTCAAGAGAGGCATGAAAAGGTAAACAGGAAAGAGAAATCAAAGGGGACTTATTAAAGTTGAACTGTTTACATTCCTATATGGGAAGATGATATTTGTAACTCATCAAACCTTTCTCAGTACTAAGGTAGTTGGAGGGAATATGTATGTATGTATGTATGTATGTATGTATGTGTGTGTACATATATATCTGTGTATATACATATATACACACATATACATATACACATACACACATATACACCTATACGCATCCAGAGGGCATGGGGTGTGTTGAATATGAAGGGATGATATTTAAAGACTAAAATTAAGGTGGGAGAGAGGAATATATTGGGAAAAGGATAAAGGGTTAGGGAGAATGGGGTAAATTATCTCATAAAAGAGGCAAGAAAAAAGTTTTTACAATGGAGAGGAAGGGGGGGAGGTAAAAGGGAATAAGTGAACCTTACTCTCATTGGATTTGGCTTATGGAGGGAATAAATACACACTTAATTGGGTATGAAAATCTATCTTACCCTACAGAAAAGTAAGGGGGAAGGTCATGGGGAGGGGGAGGGAGAGGACGATAGAAGGGAAGGCAAATGGGAGGAGGGGGTAATCAGAAGCAAACACTTTTGAGGAGGGATGAGGTCAAAGGATAGGAAAGAATAAATGGGAGGTGGGATAGGCTAGGAGGAAATACAGTTAGTATTTCATAACATGACTATTATGGAAGTGTTTTGCATGGCTACACATGTATAACCTGTATCAATTCCCCTGCCTTCTCATTGGTGTTTGGGGTGGGGAAGGAGGAAGGGAGAGAATGTAGTACTCAAAGTTTCAAAAACAAATGTTAAAAATTGGCTTATTTTGCAGCTGGTAAATGAGATATACAGGCAATGGTGGATAGAAATCTATCTTGCCCTACAGGAAAATAAAAGGGAAGGGGATAAGAGAATGGGAGGGGTGTGAGAGAAGGGAGGGCAGATTGGGGGACGGGGTAATCAGAATGCACACCATCATGGGGTGGGTGGAGGGGAAAGAGGGGAAGAAAAAATTAAACTCAAAATCTTGTGGAAGTGAAGGTTGAAAACTAAAAATAAAAAAAATATATATTTTATATATGTAAAGAAAGGGGCAACATACATAATCTGAAGCTTAGGAGATAAGGCAGACTGTTCAACTAGTCCAGAAGGTGATGAAGAGGACACATGGACTATAACAGGGTCACATGAGTGAGGAGGATGTATACAAGAAACATTAAAGGTAAAATCCACAAGACTTAACAAGAGATTGCTTATAAGGGGAGACAAAGAATGAGGAGTTGAATGTGTCACTTTGGCTTCAAGTCTGGGTGTCTGGGAGAAATATGGTGCTCCCAATGGTAAAAGGAAAGTTCAAAAGAGGGTACAATTTGGAGAGAAAGAGATAATAAATTTTGTTTTGCATATGTTGAGTTCAAAATGCCTGAGAATTCAGTTAGAAATGGTCAATAGGCTATTGGAGAAGCAAGTCTGAAAGTTGAGAAAGGCTAGATCTGGATGAATAAATTTGAGAATAATCAGCATAATTTAATCAATGGAATTGATGTGATCACTAAATGAAATAATAAAGAGGTACATGAAGAAAGATTGAAGAAAGAAGATGTCTACCATGACTGAATGAAACTCTAGCAGAAGAGACTGAGAAGGAACAGTCAGATAGAAAAAGAACCAAGACAGAGTAGTACTGGGGAAACCTAGAGAGAAGAAACTTCCAAGGAGAAGATGAACTACACTGTAACAGTACCAAATGCATCAGAGGGGTTAAAAAGGATAAGGTTGAAAAAAGTCCATTAGTTTTGGTAACTAACTAGTAATTTGGGAGAGAGTAGGCATAATTAAATGGTGAGCTGAAAACCAGTCTATATGGAGTTAAGAAGAGAGTAAGGGCAAAGGAAGCAGAAGCATTGATTGTAGATGGTCTTCTCAAGGAGTTTGACCACAAACGAGAGGGATGGGACAAGAGCTACTGGGGATGGACAGATCAATGAGGATTTTTTGAGGATGGAGGAAACATGGCCACGTTAGTTGACAACAGGGAAGAAGTTTATAGACGATAAATGAGAAGGAGAAGGTGAAGAGGAATAGGATCACTTGTGCAAGTTGAGCATTTGGCCTTCGCAAGGAGAAAGTTACTTCTTTATAAGGGAAAAGATTAAAGAGGGAGATAGAGACTGGAGGCATCTGAGTGATGTGAAATGAGGAAAGAGAGAAGAGGGAGTTCTTGGAAAATGGTTTTAAGTTTTTCAGTGAAATATGAGATGGTGTTCTCAACTGAGAGGATGTGGGGAGGGAAAACCATAGAAGGTTTGAGGAGAAATTAAAAGGTTTTGGATAGTACCTGTGGTGAGTGGAATAGTAAGTCAATTAGGAAAGTATAAAAGACTTGCTTTGCCACAGTGAGGGCCAAATTGAGATTATGCAACATAAATTTGTAGTGAGTACAGCCAGCAGAACTTTGTGATTTTTTTCCAACTTCATTCAACAGAAGAAAAGATAATCCTAATAAATGAAAACATAATATATATATATATATATATCTCAATATAAAAAATTCACAGAGTGGATTGAAAGGCAAAATCCAACAATATTCTGCTTGTAAAATATACATTTAGCCAAGTACTATCTAAATAGATTTGAAATGAAAGACTAGTCAGGAAATTAAAAGGTAAAATCAAATTATCAAAACCTGGAGTGGTACTCAGGCAGCTAGTTGGTGCAGTGGATAGAGCTCTACGTCTGAAGTTAGGAAGATTTATCTTTGTGAGTTTGAATCTGGTATCAGACATTTACTAGGTGTGTGACCCTAGGCAATTCGATTCACCTTGTTTCCTTCAATTTCCTAAACTGTAAAATAAGTTGCAGAAGGAAATGGCAAACCACTCTAGTATCTATACCAAGAAAAGCCCCAAATGTGGTCACAAAGAGTCAGACATGACTGAAACAACTAACAACAACAAAGTGGTACCCATGGCAGAATTTAATGCTGAAAATGCTGCAAGAGATAAACAAGGACATTGACTTACGTTTAAAAGGTTCTATATAAAAGGAAAGTGTATTCATCCTGAATAGATGAATCTAATGTTTACATAGCAAAATCCAAATAATTCTACAGGAAGCTCACAGTCTTGAAAGAAGAGGGCACTGTGGCTTTCACTTTTCCAAACTTCTCATCATCCCCAATCTGCAACAGACCTTACTAGACAATTATGGTCTCCCTAGATTTTCTTCTTGCAATAATGTATCTGAGGGCAGTCAGCATTATTAGGATGAAGTACAGTACCTGTTTTTTTTTTAATTTTCTATTCTTATTTCAATTCTTATTTATTATATAAACTGATATTTTACAATTCTCTTGAGCCACTGCTAATTTGGATAACAGTTGGATCAGTGTGACCCTATATCACATCTGCATGGGTAGATGCCAATATAACAGCTGAAGGTGTTTATTTATTTTGTTCCATACTGAGTTCTGCTTCTTCTGTAGGCTGATTAAAAAAATGTGTTTCTTATGGTAGTGATTTTTATAGTGTCCAAAGAACTGAACTATATGGAGAGATAGAATGAGAGAATGGTCATGGATAAGAACCTGCTCAAGTCCGAGATTAGTTACAGGGAGAAAACATAGACTCCAAAAATCATGTGGTTCCTCTGATTTCAAGGGGGTTGGCTTCAGAAGAGAGGAACAAAGATTATCGTGGGCCAGTTGCAAGACTGTAAGAGAGAGAGACAAACAGAGATAAAACATACAACAGAAGTTGCCATGTTGCAGGTACTTTAGTAAGCCCTTGAGATATAAATACAATCACAAAAGAGATTCTCTACCCTCAAAAGAGCTCCTCTTCTAATGGGGGAAGCCAAGACATACAAAAGAGATAGGGTAAGCATAGAAAAGAATACTTGTGCCAGGAGCAAAGCTTCTTGAAAGGAAGGGAAAAGTCTAGGGAATGAGAGGGTGAAGATGAGTAGAGTGGGGGGTGGGCAGGAAGTATGGCCTGAGAACCACATGAATTGGTGGTTTGCACTAGAAACCTACCAGTCATAAGATAGGACTTTATCGAGGAGGCATCTTCAGGGTAAAAAGGCTGCTATCCAGGGAGACAAAATAAACCCCCAGGCCAGAGAATGAGTGTTGGAGCTGTGAGTAAAAGAACCATATGGTCTGAGCACCTCATGAAATGATGGTCTAGACCAGAAACTCATTAAGCATATAGATTGCTGGAAGTGAAATCAAGAACTGGTTTTTTTTTTTGAAAAGTTAAAAATTCCTTAATTTTTTATTCCTGGTACCACTACCACAATTTACAGGGCAATATACCTGATGTAATGAAAAGAAAAAGAAAAGACAAAGCTACAACAGATAAAAGACCTCAGGAATGTACATCTAATTGACACTACATTGCATTAATCAATAGCTGCACTTTTTGCAAACTGTAGCTATGACAGTCCTGAACAAAAAGGGTTTCCTGTTTAAGCTGCAGTAACTTTTCTGACTATGGATCATCTTGTTCCTTCTGTGGCAGATTTTTACACTTCCTCTAATATATTTGGGACGACTGTCTCAAAGTAACTTGCAGCTTTCCTGACAACTCCTCGCTCTCTCTGCTGCTAAGAACTGTAGCCCTCTTCTGTTGAGTTTTTAGAACTTTCTGCTACCATATCCACCACTTCCACCACCAGATCCATAACCGCCACCATAAGGACTGCCTGAGCTCCTTCCACCAAAGCTTCCTCCTTTCATGGGTCCATAATTTGATTGCTGCTGTCCACTATAATTTCCAAAATCATTATAGTTCCCACTGCCACCATAGTTACCACCACCAAAATTTCCTCCTTCATTGTAACCATCATATCCTCCTTCACCACCACCATATCCACCACCTTGGTTTCCATATCCAGGTCCACCACCACCACCATAACCCCCTCTACTACTGTAGCCAGGACCACCTCCATAGTTGCCACCATCACCATAAAATCCATTATATCCACCATCTTCACCTTCATAACTGCTTTTGCTGCCACCACCACTACCACCACCACCATAACCACCTCTTCCGCCAAAGTTTCCTCCACCACCTCCAAAATTTCCTTCTTGACCCATAAAATTGCCTGAGCCACCTCCATGACCTCTTTGTGAGCCAGCAAACTGTATCTCTTGCTTAGAAAGGGCCTTTTTCACTTCACAGTTATGCCCATTAATAGTATGATATTTCTGAACAATTTTGTCAACTGTATCATGATCATCAAAAGTTACAAAAGCAAATCCTCTCTTCTTTCCACTCTGTCGATCTTCCCTAACTTCTATAGTTTCGATCTTGCCATACTTTTCAAAATAGTCTCTTAAATTATATTCTTCTGTATCTTCTTTAATACCACCAAGAAAATTTTCTTCACGGTTAGATGTGCACCAGGTTTTACAGAATCCTCTCTAGAAAGAGCTCTCTTTGGTTCCACTACACACCCATCAACCTTATGTGGCCGAGCACACATTGCTGCATCTACACAAGAATAAGTCACAAAGCCAAAGCCTCTGGAACGTTTTGTTTGGGGATCTCTCATCACCACACAATCTGAGAGTGCCCCATTTTTCAAAGTGTTCTCTTAAACTATCATCCGCAGTTTCAAAGCTCAAGCCACCAATCAACAGTTTTCTCAAATGCTCAGGTTCCTTTAGATCATGACCCTCCTCCCCCCGGCGGCGGCGATGGTGACCCGAGTCGGGCTGGGGGCGGTGGGGCGGCTGTTTTACCTCCATTTTGAGACCGGACTCGCCGCCCCAAACTCGGGTTCAATATGGGACCGAGAGGAAGAGGCAGGGCCGGCCGTCACGTGACGCACTTTCCCGAAACCCTCTGTTTTAATATTTTCTCAAACATGTAATTTTTGTGTAATCATGGACTTCTCAGAGTTTCTCCATGCTTAGTTTGAGATTCCTTTTGAACATTCAGGTTAAGATGTCTAAAATACTGGTCATAGTGTGTGACTAACTTAGAAGAGAGACTAGAGATGATAGACACACAGATAGATCGGTAGATAAATAAATATAGATATGATATAGTGATGTCATCTCAACATACTCACACATATCTGTTCTCTCTGTGTGTACATATATATATATATTTGTAAACTGTATATGTTTTGCCTCCACATATGCTCTCTCTAAAGAGAAAGAGTTTTTCATCTATAATATATGATGTACATATCACATGCATAGAGAATAACTGAAAATATTTATAGAAGTTGATGACGTAATTAAGTAAGATAATATAGAAGGAAAAGCGAATTCTTAGTGGGCATGATAAGGTTAAAGAACCAGCAGAAGATAGGGAAAAGTAATAGATAGATAGGTGGAAAATGAGAAGAGAACAATGTCACAAAAACCTAGAGAAGAAAAAGAATCTAGTAGGAGATGATCAACATTTTGAATGTTTCAGAGAGGTCAAGAATGATGAGAATTAAGAAAAAGTCATTAGATATGGCAATTAAGAAATCACGGAAAATTTTGCAGGTGGAATTTTCAGTTGAAGGATGAGGTAGGAAGCCAGATTGAAGAGGGTTTAGAAGCAAGTGAGAAGAGAAAAAGCAGAGGCATCTACTTTTATTAATGCCCTTCTTAAGGAGTTTGGGCTTCAGTAGCACCATAATGAGGAATGTGGTCATTTCAACAGTTGTATCTACGGAAGAACATAATCCCTTCACATCCCTTTAGCTGAGGCCTGAGGGTCAGGTTTTTAGAATTATAGAATAGCAAAGCCTGAAAGGTCCTAAGAGATCAGTTAGCCCAGCCTTATTTTACAAATGAGGAAATTAAGACCTGCAAAGTTAAAGCAACTTATCCAAAGTTACATCTTTAATGAAAAAGCTAGGACTGAAACCCAGGTTTCTCTATTCCTGTCGAGTACAGTATTTTCTGGAAAAAAAAAAACAACAACACAATGGTTTCAGTACTGAATCTACCACTACATACAAAATGGGATAATGGGTCAATCACTCAACCTTATTTAGAGTTTCACTTTCCTCATCTGTAAAATGAGGGGTTCAATCAGATGATCGATAAAGTCCCTTTTATCTCTAACAGTGGTTTCTATGGCCTTTAGTACTCTAAAGACTAATGGAAGATTGGGTTTTAGAGACACTGTTAGGAGGGCAGGAAAAAGTGCTTGGCACATAGTATACAGTACACAATAAGTCATAGTGAAAACAATTCTAAATTCAAATATAAACTATCAATTTTTGGAAGAATCGTGGGCCAGTTGAGAGGTAACAAAAATAATCCAACATCTTATTTACCTCTTTTTTTTTAAACCTGAAAAATTAATTTTATAATTCCCTTAGATTAATACTTTGGGGAGCAAAGTATAGGAAAATTAAGATAAATTGCAATATGATTAGAACCCGACTTTATTATTTTAATAGAAGGAATTCTGTGGAATTACCCTGATAAATGTTGACCAAAAAAAATAAATGTTAATAGTATTAATCAGAATCATAAAAAAGTACCTAAGTCTGGCTTCTTTTCCACATTTAAATGCTTTCAACTGGAAAAAAACCATTATGGGCTGTGAAATTACAATGGTTTTTTAGCAGAAAGTGATCGTTAAAACTCTTGGTGACCAACTCCTAATTTAAATAGAATTTAAAAGACCTGCATCTGGTTCATAGTACACACAGAAATAGATATTTGCACAAACCAACAGGGAGTTGCGTTATGAGGATTAAGCTGGTCCACACTCACCACCTATACTGAGATAATTTGTGGAACTTGTCAAAGTTCTCTAATGGGGACCAATCATCTGACAGAGGGGAAAAGAGGGCCAGAATGACATTAGCCCCTTTTGCCCTCTCCATTCCAATGATTTTATTCGAAGAAATAATAAGGGTAGGGAGACATTATGGCGGGCCACGAAATGCAGAGGTGAAGATAGGGTCACACTAATGACTTTCCGAGATGATAGCAAGAGGAGGAGGGAAGACAAAGAAAACAATTTCTGAAAGAGTCTTTTAAGGGACACAAAACAAGCTGTTTACAGCAGCTTCTCTTTCCCCCACACTGCTTAGTTGGATGAGTCAAAACCCTGAGTATGGTAAGGTGAATCCTTATATACCCATCTTCATTTTTCAAATCCATAGGACTGTTAGACCCAAATCACAACTTTATCAAATGCCCCCCCCCAGTGGATTTGTGGGATAGAGAGGAAGAGGCTTCTCTTCTTTGATCCTGTGCCTAAAAGAACTTGGAAGGAAAATCAGAATATTGCAGACCAGTCTCTCTCTCACCAAAAGTGCATAAAAAGGCAAAGTGCCTAACACTAACACACGAACACACACATACAACATACACACATACACACACACACCGACCTATCTGTCTATCTAATCTCTCATCTTTGGCCCCAACTAGCTATCTGTCTACACGTATACATATATCTATACATGTGTATGTGTGTATAAATATGCACACATGTATACACATATATGTATGTATACACACATCATATGTATTTGTGTGAATATATTCATATAAAACGTTTTGGGGGGATTCAGTAAGAATTCTGCCAAAAATTTTTGGAGAAGGTATCCTGTTCCTCATAAACTTTCAAGTCCCTTGAAAGACATCCTTGTGATGCTGTACAGTATACACATAGAGTGACTCCAGGGTGACTGAGAGGATGATGAAGATGAAGAAGCTAGTGAGGATGATAACATTCACCTTGTACTTACTCTGTTCTAGGCACTAGAGTAAGTACTTTATGATCATAATCTCATTTGATCCTCATAACAACACTGGGATGTAGATACTATTATTATCCCCACTCAACAGAAGAGGAAATTGAGGCAAATAGAGATAAAGTGTCTTGCCCAGCGTCACATAGATAGTAAGTGTCTGAGGTTGGATTTGAACTCACCTCTTCCTGACTTCAGGTCTGGTTCTCTATTCACTCTAACATCTAGCTTTAGAGAGGAGAATGATACACAGGAGAGAAGGCTTGGACTTTGAATTAAGAATGAGGGTTCTGGAGCTGCAGGCACATGAAGAAAGTGAAAACTTAACATGTTCATTGAATGCCAGTGTTTTCTCTCTCACCTCTCACTTTCCTTCTCTGACTTTTCTTTATCAAAAGACTTTCAACCAATATGGAGTCAAATCTCCCTATACATATACAGTATTTAGTTTCCTCAGGCTATCCTTCAGGGGACAACTTAAACCTGCCTGGGAGGGGTGCTCCAGTCATATAAAGGATATTTCCCCATGTATTTCCCCATATAAAACCCATAGAACCCTTTGTAATAAAGTTAATAATAATAAACTGGAATAATAATTTCACTGGTATAGAGAATTGGTGTCTGGTCTGGTGAAGAAATTCCTTCTACCAATATAGGACAGCACCTTCTTTATAACTTATAGTCTTAGAAAATTGACTCTGGAGGAGAAAGTGAGACTGTTGACCTTGCACAGACCTCCCTCACTCAAATAAAAGTCAACTGCAAGTCATGTCATAATTTTCCTGATGTCATGGTCCTCTTTGAAAATAACAGACAAACACAAGTACATTTCGAGGTTAAATGACTTGCCCAGATCACACAGTAAGAATGTTTTGAGGTATAACCATGAACCCAGGTTTTCTTTACTTCCAAATTGTCTCTCTATTCATTACACCAGATGTTAATTTATCACATGACCTGATTCCACAAGCCAGAACACCATCAAGTGGTGCCAAAACTAAATTAATATAATTGGTAAATATTTAACAAAATAAATAGAAATACTATAGAACATAGATAATGTTAATATATGGTTTTCTAAGTCAGTATCTGTCTAGCAGGTATCCTAATTAAGTAACATCTGTCAATGCAGTGAAATCATCAAGTGTCTTATGCTAGCCAATTTCTACTAAGAGAAATATTTTCCATATTACTGCTGGAAACAATATTTCCCAGTTTAAGTTCAGCTCTTTATTATATATACCATTCTTTTGGCTCTGTTCTCTCAGCTTTGTATCAATTCATTTAAATTTTCCTGTTTCTCTGATGTCCTCACACTTATTGCTTCTCATGACATATGAATATTCCATTGCATTTATATACCATAATTGTGTAAGCTCATTCTTGAACACATGTACAACCACTGAGTTTCTGGTTTTTGCTACCATGAAACCTGCTGTCATTGATACTTTGGTATACTTTCTGATTTTGTCCTCCTTGGGACATATGTTCAATAATAAGACTGAAGTGTCAAGGCATCTGAAGTATAGCAATTTTCTTATGTAATTCAAAATGTTTTCCCAATGGTTGTACCAACCCACAAGTCTATCAATAGCATATCCTCTCATCCCATAGCCCTGGGGCATTGGCCACTTCTAATTTTAAAAATCTTTTTCAAATTGTTGAATTGTATTTTTCTAACAAATGTTTTGGAGCATGTTTTTTTTTTCCAGATGGCTATTGATATTATTTTAATGTTTTTATTTCTTATTTTTAAAAATCTCTATCTTTTCATCACTTATGTCTTAGGAAATGACTCAGTCATGTACTTCTGTACATACATATATTGTATACCATACACATTTTCCCTACAAATATTGGATATCAGAATTTTATCAGATATGTTTTATATTCTTAAGCATTAAAAAAAGTATTTCATGATTTCACAGGAAAGAATAAAAATGTTGAGGAAATATGGAATGAGGGGAATGGAGCTTTTATGTCATGATATAGGAACTACTTTTAAAGATAGGAAGCAAAGAATGAGAATATATAAGACATCTTAGGGGAAAGTGATGTAAGCAGCAAAATTCCCCAGAGACTGGTGTCAGGATTGGTCTCATTCAACATCTTTGTAAATTCTCTAGAGGATTGAATGCATAGCTCTTCCTGGGAGTAAAGAAATAAGCCAATGTGACCTGACTACACGATGAACTTACAAATCTTTGTAAACAGCCAGGAAAATTGCTGACTACTGTGGGAAAGTGAAAAGTAATGGCAAAAAAGAGATTATAAAAATCCAACTTTTATATATAAAAAATGAATGATGCTGAAATAAATAAAACTTAGGGAAGAGATCTGAGAGTCATGGAAGTTTGCTTCCAAAAAAAGTCACTTCAATCTAAATCTGTGACAAAACATGATTAAAAAAATAAAGATTGGATGTTGTCAAGGGCATTGAAACAAGAAAAAATATCTTACAATTCCATAGTACTTTTGAGTTATAAAGCTTTTTCACATAAAATATGTCCATTGATCCTCACAGCATCACTGTGAGATGGGTCAGATAGGTATTCTCATCTCCATTTTACAGATGAAAAAATTCAGGTCTAGAAAGATTGACTACTACACTGGTTATAAGCAGTGGAGAAAGGATTTGAACCCAGAGTCTCAGACTTCAAATCCACTGCTTTTCCCCCTACAATGCAAGTGTGAAATATTTATTTTCAGCCCCCCCCAAAAAAACTGACAAAGTACTTTGCATATTGGTCTTTTGAATTAAAAAGGAACATAATACAGTGTGACTTGAAGGCACCTTCTAATGCCATCTCTTCCATTCCTTTGCTTCCAAGTATTACTGACACATACCCCATCTGGAACAGATAGATGCATATCAAGTTTTATAAATCTCCAGGGAGGGAGAATTAACATGCCCCCTTGATACTTCATTATACTGTTCAGCAGTCCTTAGCTTTAGGAAATGTTTTCTTTATAAATGTAGTCCCACAAAACCACATGTCATTCCATTCAAACGGGGTCTCAAAGTTGTCAACAAAGCAGTGGTCATATTGTTTGTACTTAAACCTCACAAACCAAGGCCAGACATACCAGATGCTGTGGCTCTGAGTAACTCCCAATATCAGTTGACTTAAGCAAAAAATTAGTTTGCCTCTTCACTACAAACTCAAAAATAAAAAATTCAAAATTAACCTTCTTTTGAGCTTCAAATTTTCCCAGATATGTATGTGAGGGCAACGATAGATGTTTTTGTTACTTTCATGCCTTTGTTTTTGCTTTCCCTTGATTACAAAGTGCCACAGAGCTATAGTCAGACCATGGCTACCCCTTCATGTTCCTCTGAAATAAAGATGCTGAGAATGAAGTCACAAAAAGGGAAAGCAAACTGTCATTTCATCTTACTTTCATTGATAATACACCAAGGATTAAAGGGCTATTTTTGTGTTTGTTTCTCCTCTCTTCTGAATGCCTATGTTAAAATGATATGGTAAAACCCAAGGCTTTCTTTGTGCTTTACGGTTTAAAGGAAATCTATGTACTTGAGTATTAGAATTAATGAAATAATCATTATGGGAGAGAGAGAGGGAAGAAGAGAGGAAGGGAGAAGAAGGAGGAGGAGGAGGAGAAGGGAGGGAGGGAAGGTATGAAAGAAGAAAGGAAGGAAGGAAAGAAGGAAGGAAGGAAGGAAGGAAGGAAGGAAGGAAGGAAGGAAGGAAGGAAGGAAGGAAGGAAGGAAGGAAGGAAGGAAGGAAGGAAGGTTGTGAGTACATCTTTAGTTTCTAGCCTCAAAATTCACAGGTGTGATGCTTCCATGATGAGATCAGATTGCTAAATTTTGCATTCCTGTCTTTTTTTCTTAAAAGAAACACATGCACACACAGGGATATATCAAATCTGGACAATGTGTAGAGTATCTGACTCTTTGGATGCAATTACTTAAGTGAAACCAGATGAACTGTTACCTATTTCCAAGAGAGGAAGGGGAGGGCAAGGAAAGAGGAGACAAGGAGAGGACAGGACAGGAGAGGAGAGGAAAGCAAAAAAAAAAAGAAAAGAGAAAGTAACTATGCTTGAATAAATTGTTCAAGTTGCAAATTTAATATATTAGAGTATTTGAACGTTGATTTTTTTTCTATCATTATTGTCACAGAGATGTACACTGATGAAAGGGTTTTTACATACATACATGAGGCATAAATAAATCACATCATGCATATAGGATTTATGAATAAGTATGAGTATGTTTTTTGACAATTTTTTTACGCTGTTATTCTTAATTTTTTTCTTAAGTTAGCTTTAGTTGGGACTTTAGAAAATTAAGTGACTTTGTCTCCTTTTAATAGCCTTTACAGAAGAAGCCAGGACAATGCCATGTAAATAGTTGGATCCTCTGATGTCACAATCCCAAGGAAATCGGGATTTCCATTGCTCCATAGCACAACAAAGTATTTGAGGAGGATTTTTGGCCCAAAGTCAAGGAACCCAAATATGAGTTTAAAATTTATAAAATTCTTCATTTGAAATGGGGCAGCCATTATTTTGTAAGGATAAAAACATATTATCATTGTGGAATAGGTATCAAAACTTGGACCTTCCTTGTTACTCTAATTCTCAGCTTTGAAAAGCTGCTAAGGAAAACAGTCCCACAAAGTGTCTCGGGGTGCTAAACCTGTTAACAATTTGTTTGCATCATGAGACCCTAACCAGTAAGGAGTAGCCCTTCATGGAAGAGTTGTCTAATAATAACCTTTGAGGAGTCAGAAGGAACATGAGAGTTGAGATGCAGTTTGTGTCAGATAGGAACTTATTTCATTGCAGCATTTGTCACAAAGGTCCTGCCCTTGGATAATTCTCCAAGTCCCTTGTCCATGAGTGAGCAAGATAAGTTTTAACAAGGTGAAATCACTTTGGAGCTACCTCATTTTTAGAACAAAGATGTGTCCTATTACCACTAATGGTCCTCTGATGGGCAAGGAGGTCAGAAGAGAGGGCAGCACCGTGAATGAATTGAGAATAGAAGGAAGCTGTCACTACAGACCCAGCGAGGACCATGAGGAGTAACTGTGTCAGAGGAAAGCAGAGGACCAAAGGGCAAGCTACTTCTCTGGCCAATAGGGAGCAGCAAACTACTGCAGTAGTCAATCCAATGGTCCCCTTGGGAGGAACAGTGTAGGGGACTCACTAAGAGAAAACATATTTCTTCGACATTAAAACAAGCAAGCTTATGGGTGGGCGTTGGGACCAGCTAACTAGGCTCTCTGGTAGAGAGCCATTCCCAGGTTTCTTATTGGGGATTCACACCTAATGTACAGTGTTTCTATAGCCATTTTTTATAGAAGAATCACATTTAAAAAACAAACTGCTCTTTGGACTTTGGGCTTTCATCTAAGTAGGGCAATTTTTTTTTCCTCAAAGAATTTTTAGAAGGATAAGAGAGACACTATCATACATTTTCTTTCATTTTTAAAATTATTGTCTAAGGACTTAGGATTGAAAAAAAAATGCCCTTAATTTTAAGAATAGAATCAAGCATTCAATTTTGGGAAATGATCAATGTCCCCTAAAGATTATCTTTTCAACAAACCAAAATACCATGCAATGTTGTTTCCTACAGAAGAAAATATTAAGACTATAACCAGATTCAAGCACTGAAGATTTTTAAAAGTCTGAAAGAGAGCTATTGCAGCATCAGAGAAATCATTTGAAACTAATTTTCAAATCTCAAAGCAGGGTCAGACTCACTATCCAAAGCCAGCATAAGAAAACCAACCAGGGTCAACAACTGTCTGATATACAA
This sequence comes from Petaurus breviceps papuanus, assembly GCF_028583685.1. Taxonomy (NCBI): domain Eukaryota; kingdom Metazoa; phylum Chordata; class Mammalia; order Diprotodontia; family Petauridae; genus Petaurus; species Petaurus breviceps. The sequence continues at coordinate 6,331,962 of NW_027187347.1, forward strand.
AGCGATGGGGATTACTTTACAGAAAATCTTTCAAAACCTCGTACACAAACTGCATTCAAAAACTCAGATAAATGGTGTCATATAATACTACAGGGAGAAAGAGAGATTCTCCGAGGACTGACATTGTAGCTGACATTCCAGTCTCCTGTGAATTCTGAATGTGTCGCTCAAAGAATTGAGGCCTACTCTATAATGGTGCTTGGGGACTAACCTAGCTCTTCCAGGAAAAAAAAAAATGTGTATAGCATTTCAAAGTTGTTCCCCTCCCCCCTTTCTGTTTCACTTAATTCTTTATCATGATAGCCTGTCACCAAACACAATAATTTCTGTGAAGGGCATAACTGTTAAACCTGAAATGTCAGTTAGAAAGCATAGGAATACAGTAGAGACTTTCTTATAAACCTTGATAACCTCTTATTTCACACATTTCAGTATGGGAACTCAGGGTGGATTTGCTATTCTCCTAGCATAGTAGTAGTTTTTTAGGACAATAGAAGAAGGAAGTGGGTGTGAGCAGCAGGATCACATACTAGCACGTGTAGAAGTGTGTAAACTCAGTAGAATGCTAATGGGTCAAAAGATTTAGCAAAATTGTTTGCAAAGCTATAGCAAAAAAGAGTGTGCATGGAGGTGGGGATAAAAGGGTGTGTTCTATTATTCCTCAATAGATGCATGAGAAGCAACTTTGTAGTGAAGCAAACAAGTTTCTTGTGTTCTTGTTTCTCTACAAAATAAGTATTAGTGAACTTATTTTTGTTTAATTGGAAAGGGATGCTAAATTCTTTACTTTAGCATTGACAACTGGAAAACTTAAGCTATTATGTCTAAATTGTTTTGAGGTCAGATTTCTTTTGAAATTTGAAATTTCTTTTGTCTTTTATAACAACATATAATTGCTACTCCATCTACCTTATTCAAAATGAGGTACACACTGACTGTACAAATCCTCAAATTACAAAAAAAAAAGGCAGAATAAAAGACAGCAGAAGGAAAGGAAGGAAGGAAGGAAGGAAGGAAGGAAGGAAGGAAGGAAGGAAG
>NW_027187347.1:6333009-6393522 GCF_028583685.1 Petaurus breviceps papuanus
GGAAGGAAGGAAGGAAGGAAGGAAGGAAGGAAGGAAGGAAGGAAGGAGGGAAGAAAAAGAAAAGGGGAAGGAAAGAAAGAAAATTATCCTAGTAGACATGGCGAGTTTTACTGCAAAATCAATCTTTCAATTCCCGATCAACCCAGGCCTCATGCCAATCTGACAAAGTCCAAGTTAATAAGTAATGAACAAATATAAAGCTATAGAAGAACTCTCTATTTTACCTTAACTGTAATGATATCAGTGCCTTAAAATGACTACCTTTGTTTCATAACTACTGAAACTAAAACCCTAAGACATTCTATTTATTCATTACTTATTATATTCGGGAGTACAGAAAATCTAGGATGCCAATATTTATTGATTGGCTTGATACAAAAACTGCAGTTTTCTTTCATGAAATTCAAGAAATATTTACTAATCAGTCACTAGTGGTAGGAGCTAGAGCTACAGACAAAACAAAACATTAAAAAAAATTATCCTCAACCCTTAAGAAGTTTACTTTCTGATGGAGGGGAGACATGTAAATTTTTCATGTCTAGACCACCTTTTCTACTCATATCAAAGGAATGTCCTGTGACGAAATGAGTTGTCCTAAAGCATCTCACCCCCCCCCCAAAAAAAAATGGTTTTCCACCCTCTTTTCTCTCTACCATTTTTTGAGGTAACATTTTATGGGAACCATGGAACGACCGAAAGACACATTTCTCATTCAAAGAGTGCCCTTGAGAATTCATGGCCTTTCTTCCCCCTTAAACTTCCCCTGTTGTACCCTTATTCCATCCTATCTATTACATTCTGGGTTATCGGTAAGGAACACTATCTTTGGCAAATCATACCGTTCACTTTTCTCTCCTCTCTGTAAGGGTTATGGGATTTAAAGATCTCCCATGCCCCATGGACTTGCTGACATAGCAGAGCAAAAAAAAAAAAAAAAGCCGAGCTAACGGTCCTGTGGTTGGCAGTTGGCGGCAGTTGACTTTTTTTTTTTTTTTGAGTTAGGACCCCTGCGGAGCACTGCCAGCAGCCAGAGCTGCTGGGAGCAGGACTTTCTGCTGGGGACTGCCAGAGGCCAGAGCTGCTGGGAGCATGCTGGGTGGTTGCTGTGAGTGGGGAGAGGAGGACCTTTGCCTGAGGTAGCCTGTTCTCTTTTAAAGGCTTGAGAATGTGGGTGCTTTCTACTTTATCTACCTGTGCCAATATCATAACTACTCTGATGGCTTTCACTTTCTGGTTTTGGGACTCAGTCTTTTGGTATCTTAATAAATTTTCTAGTTTATTTCCCCAAATGGCAAACCTGACGTATTTTGTGATGGATAATTATATCAGCATATTTGTCATCTCTATAGGCATTGTGAATATGGCATTGCTGATACACTCTCCTAACATACTTATTTTAATAAATATGAGACCAAATTCAAACATGGAGGGCAACAACCTTAAAGTAGAAAATAAGACACCAAAGGAACAAAAGAACACCCTATGAGGTGTATGCAGTCTGTTTAAATTGAACATCAATGGTAACCAATCTTAGAGGGGCAATTAAGTCACAGTGGATCATCATCCCTAACACCAGCTGTTTGACAATATCTCCTGGAACCCCTGCAAGTGGCTTTGCAGGGACAAAGCAATAACACTTACTTGGCATCTCCTAGAAGTGGTTTTTACTACATTAAATCAAACACATAATCTTTTGTAAATATGTAAATTTCTTTTTTTCTTTGTATTCTTTCTTCCCTCTCTCCCTTCCCCAGCCTCCTTTTTTTTCTCTGTCTGTCTCTGTCTGTGTGTGCCTCTATGTCTCTATCTCTCTCTGACACACACTCTCTCTCCCTCTCTCTCTCTCCCCACCCCTCTTGTACTTTTTCCAGATTTGACTGAACCAGCCTCACCTAAAGTTACATTTAATATACTTCTAGGGGGCTTTTGAACCCTAGTTTCATTAATCAAATGATTCTCTTCTTCTCTATAGAGGCTCCAAGATCCTCTATTTCATTGGCTTTTAAGGATCACTCTTCAGGATTTAGAGAATGCTCAATAACAAAGCAACATAAAGGCCTCATCTTTTTCTCGACAGCACATCTACAAGTCAATTACATCTCAGCTTTTTTAGCTATAGTCAGACACAGTCTAGATAGCCCACGATGAGCTCAGGGAAGAGGTTTTTGATTCAGCTCCTCCAGAGAATTGAGGGACAAGTATGTTCTAATGAAATTAAACCTGATGTGACATCAGGATGGTGCCTCGGTTGCCAGTTAAAGAGATCATGTCCAATAAAAAAGGCTTAATAATTGATGCATTCATAATTATAATGGTAAACTAAAATAATTGCAGCATAATGTACTGATAATATATTGTTGTGACTGTTTTAATGCAGCAAACATAGCATCATTATGCAACAAGAGAATAATTACAAGAAGCCCATTAAGATCTGATTTATAGAAAGTAATAATGTTTGCTGTAATAGTGTGTGTTCCACTTGTCTGTTTTTGTCTTATCCCTCCCTGGACTAGAGTCTCCCTAAGGGCAGGAATCATGTCTGTTTATACAGAAACTCCATCAACAGAGTGCTCTGTCACATGACATGGAGTTGAACAAAACTAAGGGAAATAAAGACAAAAGTCCCACACCTCCCATACCCAAGATGTTAACCAAAAGAAATACACCAAGACAGGAAGACTCCCTTCAGGGAGGTAGTCATCATCATCGTCATCATCATCATCATCATCGTCATCGTCATCATCATCATCGTCATCATCATCATCATCGTCATCGTCATCATCATCGTCATCATCATCATCGTCATCATCATCATCATCGTCATCGTCATCATCATCATCGTCATCATCATCATCATCATCATCGTCATCATCATCATCGTCATCATCATCATCGTCATCGTCATCGTCATCATCATCATTGTCATCATCCAGATTTATATAGTACTTTTTGTTAAGCTTCTAAAGCATCTTATAAATATTATTACAACCCTGGGAGGTAGGTGCTAATAATATCTACATTTTATAATATCTCCATTATATAGAGGAAATTGAGGCAGACAGATTACATTATTTGCCCAGGGTCACAAAGCTAGTAAGAATCTGATGCCAGTTTTGAACTAATTTCCTGAATGAAACTACAAGTCCACTGTGCCGCCTTGCTGCCTCTATTACCAACATGGGCAGGAGACAGCATGAAGAACTGATGGATTGATTTAGCTTTAAACAGTATCTTTCTTGCATGTAAAAGAAACCATTTATTTTGTATTAAAAAAAAATACTTAATTGAAATGAAGTTCTTCGTGGGAGACTCTGAAGGTTTATGCCAGCCCACACACAGATTACTGAACTCCTCTTAAACACTTTGCAAATCTTTGCATGTCACCATGACCCTCCTGTACAAGCTCATTGCAGGTGTCCAAACGTGGGAGCATCTGGGGATATGCCTAGTCATGTCTGTGTTTGCAAGTATATGCTAGTATGATAAAAGCTTTTTTCTTAATATATTCTTTCTATTTCTAACAAATATTTGATCATTGAAATTTGTCCTAATCCTCTTATTTCTCAAACAACATGCTAAATATGATTTGGGGCACTGTTGCTTTGACAAAGAGAGTATGTTAAGAATCTGGACTTGTTTGCTGAGAGATCATCCTTTTTCACCCAATGCCTATTCTCTTAGGTCATATTGAAAGAAATTACTTATGTCAAATCATAAGTGAAGGATAACTTCAATTAAAGTAAGCTTGAAACAGAATGATGCAACATTTTTTTGCATGATCTCAAGAGAAATTTTAGTCCAACTTTTTTACCCAGAGCATGAATCCTCTCTATAATAACCTGTGGTTATTTGTGGTCAACTACTTCTGGGAGCCACATTTTACTAAGGGCATTGATAACGTAGAATGCACCTGGAGAAGTTCAACCCGGATGGAAAGGGACTCAAATTCATGACATATGAGAATCAATTGAAACAATTGATTGGAGCTTGAGAAGAAGACTCAAGGGAACATGACAGCTTGTCTTCAGGTATTTGAAGGTCCTGGAAAAGGATTTCAATTTATTTTCTTTTGCTATACAAGATAGAACTAGATTCATTGGGTGGAAGATACAAATAAACAAAATTCAGCTTGAAATAAGGGAATAAGGGGGAAAAAAACCTAACATTTATCACTACCTAAGAGTGGAATGGTTTGCCTCAGGAGGCAATGTACTTTTCTTGATTAGATATCTAAAAGATATTAAAGGAATTCTTTTTTCAAGTGTTGGTTAAACTAAATGGTCATTGACATCCTCTCCAGCTCTGAAGATGAGTGATTTTACTTTTTTCCCTATAATCAGAAGCATCATTTCACTGCTTCTGAGTCACCTTGGGCAAGACACTTATTTTTGATGAGCCTCAGTTTCCTCACTTGTGAAGAGATCACCGGATTTACAAACAGGAGAATTAGATCAAAATCCTGACCCTGCTACATCCTGTGTATATTTAGAAACTTTTTTGCTCTATATTTCCTTGACCATTTTATGCGTACACTGTGAACCTTATTTTCTGCATTTATTAAATAAGAGGGTAGGATTAAGTAATCATTAAGGTTGCTCATAGCTCTAAATCCTTTATCCTCATATGTTGTTATAAATTGCAGGAGGATGGCAGTTCAGATACCAGGGAATTCGTTCTATCTGCATTCTAGGAGAACAAGAATCCACTGTCTGGGACTTTGTCTTATATGAATAAGGAGATCAAGGATGATTGGTAGTCTCAGTTGACAAGCAAGCATTGGCCCATTAGGAAATATCGCTCTGGACTCCACTGACTCAGTATATGTCTAAGAAATGTCCGATTGGGGCTATCCCGGGCATTGTCCAAGTTCACAGATTTGTGGCATTTGTTTAATGGTTATCTTCCTACCTATCATCTTCTCAGATTCAGTTCAGTGCTCTAGTCTGCTAAGATCCTTGAGGGTCCTTATTCAGTCATTCAGTTAGGTATAAGTACCAACTTTGTGCCATCTGCAGATTTGCTGTGTACCATTCATTACTTTAACTAATTTATTCGTAAAAACATTAACAACCGGGGTGGCCAGGTGGTGCAGTGAATAGATCACTGGCCCTGGAGTCAGGAGGACCTGAGGTCATATCTGGCCTCAGACATTTAACAGTTACTAGCTGTATGACCTTGGGCAAGCCACTTAACCCCAAATGCCCTACCTTCCCCCCTCAAAAAAAAAGTAAAAGAAATATTAAAAATCATTGAGCCAAGCACAGATCCATGAGGTCTTCTGGATATACTCACAGATAACTGTTAGCAATGTTTTGTGTTTAACCATCCAACCCTTTCAGAGTATGTCTAATTGTTTTGTTATCTAGTCTTCATTTCCCTCTCAACAAGACTAATGTGAAATATTTCATAAACTCTTTGCTAAAATCTAGATAAACTTGACAATATTATTCTCATCTACTAAATTAATAATCATGTAAAAAAAAAGGAAATAATGTTACCAGGGCCTGACCTGATATAATGACATAATAAAGACTGAACCAGGAAACCAGAAAACTCTAGGTTCAAGGACACTTAATGCATAATGAATGGTAATCTTAAGTAAATCACTTAACTTCTCAATGCTCTAAGCAGCTCTCTAAGACCATAGTAGTAGAAAAGATAACAACATGAATTAGTAAGAGAAGTTTCCTGACTAGGAAGTCCCCTATATCATATATCAATTAAGTAGCATTCAGTCTCTGTCCCTAGCCTGACCTATTTTTGATGAACTCATACTGACTCTTTGTAATCACACCTTCCCCTACTTGATATTCAAATTTTGTGCTATTTCTCTGATTTTCCATGACCTTTCAAATATTACTTGCAGACTCAGCAATCACATCTGCCACTTTCCCTGTTGATTTCCAGAAAGTAGCACAGGATTTGGACCCCACCTTATCTCCTCTAGATTTATTGACTCTTACACCTCAGGGTGAGATCATATTTGTTAATCATCTATTAATCCCCAGGGCCCTGTATTCCCTACAATGTTGTTAGAGTCCATAGGTCTCATCATAATAAAGGATCCATAACAAGTAAGGAAGAAAACAATCCTTGAACATGACTACTTTTGTAGAATTTTCGAAACTTGCAGCAATTACCCAAATCAAATAGTTCCCATCTGCATAGTTCCCCACTTCTCTAAGCGCATAGGGTTTTTTTCTGTGCTTAGAGACCCCCTGTCTGTATAATTGTAGTTCCTATAACTTGATTCTCTTCTCCTTATGTCTTCATATTTATAAGATCTGATAGAGCTTGGCCACCATATCATGCCATCATTCATTCATTCATTAAGTAATTTTTATTAATATCTAGCCTACTATGTTAAATTCTTCTTTGGGGGAGATAAAGTACAATAAGATATAGCCCCTGTGCCCAAAATAATTGATAAGTATGTTTTAAGTATTGAATGGGAGATATAGGTGATAAATACTTTAGAGTTTATGGGAGGAAATAGTTATTTTGACCAGTACAGACTTTATAGAGAATATGGGTTTTAGATGGGCCTTGAAGATATGTAATATTTTAATAGACATATTTGGGGGTGGGAGGGAGGATTCCAGGTAGAGGAAATGGTTCAAGGCTTTAGATGCTAAAAAATGAAATAGTATCCTATATTATAATTTGAGTTGACTTAATCTGGATACTTGAACCAACAGAAAAGTTTATTGGAAAGGACAAATACTGAGGAAGATAGAAAAACAAGTAGATTCAACTATGACAAGACCAGGGCATCAACAGACATTATGCTTCACTTCAGAATTATGGCAAAAGATCCTGCTTGGTTCCAGGTCATCACCCTTCCAACTTTGGTTTGATGTGGGAGTTTGGTTATGTTACAGAGTTTGGAACACTCTGATCATTTGGAGTTGACTTGGGCTTTGAGGGGTAGCACCAGGGTTATATCAAACCTAATTCTTATTGGCTCATGAGACTCTATTGTTGAATTTTCATTATGAGCCTTTATACTTCTCAAATAGGCACATGACAGGCACTAGCACTTAATTTATTGTCTTGCTCTTAGTTGAGACTTTAAATGATTGAGAAAATGTGAATAATTCAGATTAAACTTAAAATAATGTCCTGTTTTTTGGAAAACTGGTTATTAAACACTTACTAGCATACCCCTATCAGATAGCACTGATGTTTACCCAGAGTTCTTGGGTTAGGGTTGACACTGATAAGATACCCTTCCCCCTCCCCCCCTCCATACCCTAATCATGCTTTGAAGAAGATCCATATAGCTGAAATGGGCTAGGAAAAGGCCCACCTTTTATGTTGTGAATGACTATCTTTTTATCTTCACTTCATTCTATGATTCCCTTATGACATCTGACATAATGCACTGCTTTGTTGCTGGCCAACTCTTCTCTTCGCTTTCTCAATTTTTCCACTGTTCAGCATTCTGGAATAAAGTTTAGTCTTGTGCTCAAATGAATCACATTCCAGCTGGTTCCCTGGTGGCACTCCTGTCTGTTATGAGTTTGATTCATTAAAACTAAACCCTTCATTGCTAGGAGGATTAAGATGACTTGAAATAAAATTAACTTTTGTATGCAGCAAGAGCCTTCCATTACTGAATGCAAGGGAGTTGTGAAAACCTGGGAGCTTGGTTGGCAAAATTTAAATAAATAAACAAGTCTCTGAAGCTTACAGCCAAATTTAGAGCCCCATGGCTGTCAGAAAATCTGATGGAGGTGCTTCTTGTCATCTATGAAAGTCTTTGATCAATGACCCAAGCCTACTTCCACCTCAAAGCACACCTAACTACACAGCTCAGAAAGGCACTGACTGGCTCATGTAGCAAAGAACTTGCTCTCTTTATCCATGCTTCCCCACAGGAGCACAAGAGTCAGAACTGATAGGTAACATGTCCCCACTCTATGTATGTACTCTATTGGATTGACTGTTGGGGACTGGAGCCAGATGACCCTACATTAATATCTAGAAGGCACCCTAAAACTAATGGAAGATAACATTCATTTTATAGATAAAGAAGCTGAGACCCTAGAGTTTAAGTTCCTTGCCCAAGTTCACAGAGCTAATAAATAACCTAGCTGTCAAATCTAGTGCTCTTTCCCCCAATCTATGGGTTTGAGTATGTTTGTCACTCACTAGTTGTAGTGGGACAGGATGCTAACTACTAACCTCATCCACAAAATTGAAGCAGAAATACTTGTACTATTTTTCACAGAGTTGTTGGGAGAAAAAATATTTTTTAGATTGTCCATCATTATATAAATATGAATCATCATTTCACAGAATATTGGGTATTTTCTGACAGAAGCTCACAAGGTTCTAAGATTAGAGTTTTTAAACAAAAGATGAAAAAACTCCCAACAATGGGAAGCATGTAAATTCAGTCAAGGGTAGGGGAAAGGAAGCGTGCAGGAAGAAGAGAAAAACCAAAAAAAGAACAGTATGGGGACACACAGTAGACCTTCCACAAATGCTTGTCTATTAATTAATTGATTGACTGAAGATAACATTAAGTAGAGAATAGAAACAATATATTCCAACTTTTTCCAACAACATATTTACAGAACCATATGGAAACTCTTCCTTCTATTAACATATTTAGACATTCTCTGTTATAGAATAAACAGAGAAAGAGAAAGTAATATCAACAAAGGTTAAGTATATTTACACATATGTATATACATACATGTGCACATACATGAATGCATATATACACCTGTACACATGCAAACCTGCTTGTATATGTGTGTGTATATATATATATATATATGTGAGTATATATACTTATTCACTCCTCATATTAAAAAACCAAAGAAACAAACAAACATGACCCAACTTTTTTGAAAGCACATCCTTCCTTTGGAAAATTGGTCCAACCTGCTTTTGTCATACTTATTTTCTAGAATGCTTTCTAATATTATTTCCTCTCAACCTGCTTTTTTTTCTTCTCTTTTACCTTTTGGTAGCAATTTTATTGCCCAGGTCTTCATGTGCAAAACCTAAGGTGTTTGTTATCTTTGGTCTCTTATGAAGACTTATTCTTTCTCTTCAGTTTCTATTGCGCCATTCACTCTCTTCCATTCCTTTTGTCAACACTCTAGTGTATACATTCTTCTATGGTGCCACAGCTGCTCTTTAATTTCCTCTAATTCATCCTTTAGCCCACTACCAGACTAATCTTACCAATGAATAGATCCAGTAATTTCCTCCTTCTACTCAAAACCTTTCAATTGTTCACTAAATAAAGCATCAACTCCTTGGTCTGTCACTCAAATCCTGCCAGGCTGAGGCCACTCTCCTACACCAGGCTTTTCTCTGATTCCCCAGATAGTTCCTTCCTTGCTCACCACTTCCATACATACTCTCTCCCCTTAGAATGTAAGCTTCTCTAGGGCAGGGACTATCTCACTTTGACATTTGATGTTTAACCTAGTGCCTGACATATATCAAGGGCTTAATATTTTTTTTTAGTTGGACATCAGTAATTTACTTTTCTGAACATTGATAATACCCTGAAATTATTCACATCTTTAGAAATATAAACCAGACCTTACATTCTAAGTAAGGCACTGTGTTAATATAAGATGTCTCATTGTGGAAGAAAGATATAGAAGAAAAAGAATGGGCTATGTGGTAGCAAAGTTTTTAGTAAACAGAAATTCAATTCAAGAATTTTCCAATTTTTCTCACAACAATACCATGAGATATTGTTGATGGCATAAATATACCTCAATTTATAGCTGAAGGAACCAAGATACCAAGAGGTTATTGCTTAGCTATGGTCACACAGTTTAATAAGAAGAGAGCTGGGATTCAAACAAGATCTCCTCCTACAATTTTTTGATTATCAAATGGCTAGTAAAAAAAATAGAGCCATGAGCCATGCCAGAGGATTGCTTCTGAAAGGCAAGGTAGAGGCAGACCACAGGAATCCAAGAAATCTTCCTAGGGAAAAGGATGGGATATCAAGTGACAGAAATAAGCTAATAGATCAGAGATAATGGAAACCTAATTACTTCTACTTACATTACAGAGGGGCTCATGAAGCTGGATCTGGCAGGGCAGCATTGTGCCTGGCAATTTAAAAATTGTATCTTCATTGATATGGGGAACTGCTAGGGAAGAATGTTTTTTTCTCTTAATGTATATACACACCTTCCCTACAATTTAGAATCTTGAGAGTTACCTTGGATATAGAGAAATTAAACAACTTGTCCAGGGTCACACAGCCAGCATGTGGCAGGATTACATAGGCAGTCCTCCTTTGGAAGAAACTCCATCATCTATAAAAGGAGCTACCTATCACTTGGCACCTAGTTAATAAATGTTTGTTAATTGATTGATGGTTGACCAGCTTGACTGGTGAAAGAAATGCTAAAGAATCAAGGCAGATAAGGCACATAAGGAGATTAGGTAATAAGTTCTTTGGCAGGAGGTGAGATCTAACTAAAGTTTCCACTGTGATTCAGAAGTATGGGTAACTCACTCCTCAGGGATCCACTGCCTCCCAAACTCCAACTCAGGTGAGAGTCTAAGAATTAAGAGAAGATGCAAACAAACTTTGTAGCATCAGAAGACCTTGGCCTGCTTCTACACAGCTTTAAGAAATCTGAGAGAAACAGATGTAAGTTTTGGGAAATGGATAGACTGATATTTGTTGTCCAGGATTATGGGAGAGGTGACCCACTATATAAAGACTAAGAATAGTGGGGAAATGCTGAGTTCTCTTGTAAACAGTGAAAAGATATCATTTAAGCTAGGAATAGAAACCTTTTTGTAAAAAGCATCTATATACATTAGAGAAGTCATAGGGAAGAAAAGAAATCCAGAAATAACCCAAGCACTGTGGATACAGTATTTCCCAACTTTTTTTTTTTAAAGAAATCAGCCATTTGGTTTTTATTAAACAACTACTCTGTGACAGACATTGTTGATCGGTTCTGAGATTGCAAAGATGAAATGGATTTTAAATTTATTCTTAACATGTTTATATCTTGCCGATTCTATTGACACTAGTAAAGTCCTTTTTATAGAAACACAAAGAGGGGTTTTACTACACGAGATGGATTCCAGTTGCCAAAGTTGTTAGGATTTGTAGTCTCATTCAGAACTTTCTTCCTGGTCCTTTATCTGGATATAGGATGAAGGTTCCTCTTCCCCACCCCATTTGTTGGCAAATTATACCGCTCCACCTAATTTGACAATGGTGGGCCAGAAAATCATGGGCTTCAGTCTAAACTGCTATGATGTTAATGATGTCCTTTCACTATTCCTGAAGTTCTCCAGGCTCCTGAGATGCCTTAATATTCTACCTCCATACCTGGGTTATTGATTAAAAAGGACTTTCTCTGTTTGGCCCTCAAACTTTCCTTCATGGATGTTTAGGCTCTACTTCGAAGGGAACAATTTCCTCTACCTATAATCTTAGTTAAATCATTTCTCTGGGCCTCAGTATTCTCATCTACATAATGATAGAGACTAGACTAAATAACCTCTAAGATCCCTTTCAGCTATACCTTAATGATGCTATGATCCGTCATCCTTCTGGAAATCTCAGTTGTTCTAGCCACTGAAAATTCCAACTAATCCATGAACCATTTATTCTCCTCTTTCCTCACTGGGTTTTCTGAAAGAAATCTGCCAGTTGATTGTTACAACTGTTCCTACCCTTAATTTAAATGAAATTTCTTCATCTGTTGTCTCTAAGTACTATGAGCCTCAGGTTGTGATCTGAAAGAGACATATATCATCATGATGCCTTCACTGTGGGTCTTTCCCATGCTATCTTCAGTGAAGTATACTAGTCAACTGAATATCTTTTCTTTTCAAAATCCATGGCATGTGCTTGACTTTCCTCTAAGTTTCTATTTCCAATAAAGCCTTAGTTCCCAGATTATTGATGAGCCAGGAATAGCAGATAGATTCTGTTTCTGGCCACTAACTTCCCTTTCTTCTCGATGTCACAGTAGAGTACTTTTTTTTAAAAGATGTTCTTCTAGTATGGCATTATAATGGAAAAATAACTGTGATATCACAATTAAAATCAGAAAACTCCTTTCCTGTCCAGTCTCCGCCAGAACTGTAACTACTCAGAACTGTGCCTGGGGCAAGGAGGGACACATCTCTGCAATTAGAGGTGAGCAAATACAACATAGGGGAGGAGGACATATGGAGACACTGACAGGTAGAGTTGGAATTAAGGTAGGTAAATGTCAAACAGAGGTAGGGGAACTTGGGGATGAAGCTTGGGATTTTGCCACTTTTACCTTCATCCCCACAGAAAGAAGTACCATCACTCCCTGGCAACTCACTAGAACTCACCCTGTGCTAGTTACGGATTTTCCTCTAGCAGGAAAGGTAAGGTCAGAGTTGGCAGCACAAAAACCCTTAAGAATTTTTTCTGAAATAAAAAAATTCACAATCCTCTGATTTCATTGGTGGAAAACATCATCCATCAGTACAAATGGTAGTCCCTTTGCTCCTTAGTAAACTGCCTTCAAGATATTATTTGGATAAAAAAAAATAAATTAATTCTCCACTAATAGACAATGTTCTTGTGATGAGCCTCTCAGGTCAGGGAACCTGTGGCCTTGAGGTCACATGTGTCCCTCTAGGTCCTCAAGTGTAGTCCTTTGAATTCAAAAGAGCCTCACTTAAGGACCTAGAAGGCTACAGGTTCCCTACCCCTGGGGCTGACCCCAAGATAAGTCTGTCATTGAACCTGTATTCAACCAATCAAAATGCATTTATTATCACCTACTATGTGCTAGGCCCTAAGGACATCAAGACAACAGTGAAATCACACATGCCCTTGAGAAGATTAAAATTTAACCAAAGAAAATAACATGTTCATAGAGATGTATATACCAATAGATAGAAAATATTGAAAGAAAGGAACTTTTAGCTTCAAGGATCAGGAAATATTCCAATTGTAGAAGGTGGAATTTGAGCTGAACCTTGAAAGAAATGAAAGATTTCATTAGATGGAAGTTAGGAGGATGTATATTCCAGAAATGTGCAGCAACCCTCAGAGGCACAGAGATGGGACATCAAGGGTCATATACAAAGGAGTAATTTGTAATAAAGCTGCAGGTAAAGAGTGGGGCCACATTTGCAAGGGCTTTAAATGTCAAAAAGAGGAGTTTATATTTAATTCTTGTAATAATTAGGAACTTCTGACGTTCCAGATTGTGCTCCATTGGGATAGCCTTTAAAAATGGACAGTTACTTCTACACTCCAATGAGATGTCAGCAAATAACTTTAGCGGAAGGCTGTCACTAATAAAATGAAAAATTATTGACTATGATTACATGTGGCAGGTGATCTTCCTTTCATGAAACTAATCAACTGTGTGTTTTTTACTAACATATCCACCTCTTTTCTAGTTATGAAGGAGGGAGACACAGCCTTAGGAGCCTGGATAAAGCCATATTTTTTTCAGGTCATTCCCTTCTGGTTTTTTTACCCTCTCTCAGAGACAGAACCTGCCAATAGTTTTAGACAACTAGAATTGCCAGAGGCTAGGTAAGTAGGTTTTCTAAAACTTCCGTGCATATTGGATGGTTTTAACACCGTCATCCATCTTCCAGCAGGGAATATGACTCAGAACATGCCCTCCCACTGCTGACTACCATCCCTCTCACCCAAGGTATATAGAAATCCCTCCTGTTGACATCCCCACAGTCTCTATTGTGATTACCAAATTGAAGGGACTTACACTTGACAGTCAAGGGGTTGTGTTTAGATCCAAATGACAAGCTTGGGAAGCTCTTAGAAGCTGAGATATTGCATAGATTTATGCCCAGAGTAAATATGATTTATTTTCTGAATACCAGGTAGTCGTCATTTAATCAAAGTTTGAAGCAAAGCTTAATATTGAGACATGAAGGTTCTCAGACAATATTAAAATTCACTGCTGATTGCAAAGCTCATTAAAAAAAAGTGCTCTCTTCATCCATCAGCACTTTCAACTCAGCACCAAGTCAATATTTGGCAACATACCTATCAATATCCATGTACTGTGCCTTGTCACCTAGTAGGCCCTTAATAAGTGTTTGCTGAATGAATGAATTGATGAATAACAGAAAGAATAAATGGTTGAAGCAAAAGGAAAAAAAAACCTTTGGACTTCAGAGTCAGAAGATTTGTATGTCTTACTCTTAGACACTGACATCACCACTCTGGGTTTCTGTTTTCTTAATTGTAAAATGTGGGGTGGTGAATTAAATTATCTGTAAGGTTTCATTAAGATGTAAAATTTTTGATTATGTAAATGAATAAATTACACACTTCCTTAAGATGCCAGAAGAATATGATTCAATCAGTCAACAACATTTATTAAGTTCCTACTATGTGACAGGCACTGTGCTAAGTGCCAAGGTTATGAAGTAAAAACCATCCTGTGCCTCCAAGGCCAGGACTATTTTCAATTTGGTCCTTGTACTCCCATCACCAAACAAAGTTCCTGGCATGTAGTAGGTACTTTAATAAATGTTTGTTGAATTGCAATGTGCTGCATTCACAGACCTCTGGGAAGAGTGCAGAGAAGAGAATGTTGGTGTATAAAAAAAAATCACAAGCAATCCGAGTCAAAGAACAACTGATTGATTTTTTAGAAGGCAGTCATTTGTTAATTAAAAAAAATAAGCAAATGCAGAATTTCTGTGTCTTTTCAACAATGTGGCTGTTGCCATAATCTAATCCAAATTGCTCAATTATGAACAGGGAAAAACAATATACAAGATCCACAGTATCACACAGAAGAATCTTTCTATTGGAGCATTTTACTTTGATAAACAGTTTAAAAAAAGAGAAAGGAAAAAATTGCAGCTAGGAGCTTAAATATATTATGTATATTCACATGGAGAGAGTACTTTATGGAATTACATGGCACTGCTGTACAAATTAGAGCCCAAAATAGGACAACATATTATCAGAAGCCTATACTTATTACTCTATATAATTCGTAACATAGCAGCTTTCAGGAAAATTACATGTTTCTATAAAAGGCAACCCACAGTCTTTGGTTGAGATGATTCCTTTGCAATGATGTGTTCCTGAACCTGGGAATTTGGAGGATTTCAGAATTTCATACCTGTGAAACAGAGAGATACTGTATTTATAGCTATTGTCCAGCCATCATTTGGGACACTCTTCTCTCCAGATGTCTGCTCTAAAAAGCTCTGTAATGCTTTTTTCTTCTGAAATTAAAATAATAATTGACAGATATATAACCCTTTTCAAAGTACCTTACATACATTGTCTCATTTTAGACTCACAATAAGTAAGTGAGAAAAAAATCAGAAGCATAAATATCCTTATTTTAACAATAAGAACATGTTTGATCAGAAGGGTAAAATGACTTGCATTTGCTCATACAGCCAGGAAGTTATCATAGGAAGAATTTAAATCTAACTCTTTCTAACTTCAGATACAGTACTGGATCCACTCTTCCAGCAGCATTGTGAGTGTGAGTATGAGTGGTGAACCTTCTGAGTCCTTTCTCAGGGTGTCTGCAAATTTAAATCCATTTTCATTATTTGCATATTAAAGTATTTCTCTCTTTTCCAACTATGTAGCTGGATGAGCCTGGATTTTCTTCATACACTTCAACCAAAACAACATGTCACAACAGACTGAATGCAGAAGTAGATTGCAAATCCTGCTGTCTTGAATTAAGTGAGACATTAAACAGATTTGTAAAAATATGTAAAATAATGTCAATTTTCTCAGTAGTGTTTTTTATAAAGTATGTTATTTATGTTAACATGTAATTGACTCATAATTTTATTAATGTATGTATATATTTAAAGTTTGCTGTTTTACCTTATAATCTGATAAATATTGCTTAATTAAAATTTATTAATTAATTTCTAATTTGATAAATATTGATAGAAGTAACAAGGTGTATGCTAGGCTCAGTTCTTACCACTAGTAAGAAAGGATTATGAATTTTTGTATAAGCATTTAAACATGAAAAATTGTCGAATATTACAAATTAGAGCTCGATTCTGTTTTGTTGATTGTCTAGCCAGAAGTTCCCAAAGTGGGCAATACCATCTCCTGGGGGCCCAGAAATGATCCAGGGGGTGATAGTAGCTTAGGGGGCAATTGTGGAGCTTTGAATAAAAACAAGGGTGTAGTGGAAGCATAAGTAAAGATAAGAAAATTTTGAAAAATAGTTTGTATATGTTTCACCTATTGTGTGACAGAGTTAAAGTAATAGTAATTATAATATTTTCCAAATAAATCCACAAAATACAAATGATAACTGATCAGTGGTCAAGTCCACCAATAGATATTAACAAGTAAGTTTTGGCAAGTCAGCTTGTCTTGTATTGTCTGGAAGTCCAGCATGCATCAGCAGGAATATGTGCCTGTAATGACTTGTTTACAATACAATGCAATACAATATTGTAAGGTTATATCATGCAATATTTTTGTTAAATTTTTTTCAAATGCTTTATTAACTTCTGATTTACATAATTCATTTCCACCAGATTTTGAGTTACAATTTTTTCCCCTGTTTTCCCCCTACCCACCGCCCCAAAATAGCAGTCCCACAGGATATCCCCTCTTCCAATCTGCTCTCTACCATATTTTCTCCTATACCCCCTTCGACTTTTCCAGTGGATCTCTATGCCCCAGTGCCTATATATCTTATTTCCCAATTACATGTAAAATAGCATTAATAATAGTACATATATATATATATATATATATATATATATATATATATATATATATTTGAACATTTGATTTTAAAACTTTGAGTTCCAGATTCATTCTCTTCCTCTCTTGTCACCCACCCTTACTGGAAAGATAAGCAGCTCTTGATAGGTTGTACATAACAATAACATAGTAGATATATTGTAAAAGACTGACTATATTTCCCTCCCTCCTATCCCACCTCCCACCTGTTCTATTCTCTACTTTGATCCCCTCCCTTTTCAAAAGTGGATGCTTCCAACTTCCCTCTCCCCCCCAACCATGCCATCCCTTCCATCATCCCCCCTCTCATCCCCTTCCCCCCCTACTCTCCTGGAGGGTGAGATACCCTATTTAGTGTGTATTTCATTCCCTCCTCAAGCCAAATTCAATGGGAATAAGGCTGACCCATTCCCTTTTGCCTTCGTATTCTTTCCCTCCATTGTCACCATTTTCCCTTGCCTCTTTTATATGAGATAGTTTACCCCATTCTGTCTTTCCCCGTCTCCTCTCATTATATTCCTCTCTCGCCTCTTAATTTCACCTTTTAAGTATCACCCCTTCCTGTTAAATTGGCCCTGTGCCCTCTATCTATGTATACTTGTAAACATATATACACAAATTCACATATGTATTCATATGCCCATATACTCTCATATATATATATATATATACATATATATATATATATATATTCCCTTCAACTACTGAGAAAAGTTTCATAAGTTACAATTATTGTTTTTCCATGTAGGAATGTTAACAGTTCAACTTTGATAAGTTCCTTATGATTTCTTTTCCCTGTATACCTTCTCATGCTTCTATTGTTTCTTGTATCTGAATGTCAAATTTTCTATTCAACTCTGGATTTTTCAGCAAGAATGCTTTTGAAAGTCCTCTATACCACTGAATAACCATATTTTCCCCTGAAAAATGATACTCAGTTTTGCTGGGTAGGTGACTCTTGGTTTTAATCCCAGCTCATTTGACCTCCAGAATATCATATTCCAAGCCCTTCGATCCCTCAGTGTACAAGCTGCCAGATCCTGGATTTTCCTGATTGTGTTTCCACAATATTCAAATTATTTCTTCCTGGCTGATTGTAATATTCTCTCCTTAATCTGGGAATTCCAGAACCTGGCTATAATATTCCTAGGAATTTTCCTTTTGGGATGTTTTTCAGGAGGTGATCGGTGGATTCTTTCAACTTCTATTTTGCCCACTAGTTCTAAAACATCAGGGCAGTTTTCTTTGAGAACTTCCTGGAGGATGATTTCTAGGTTCTTACTTTGATCATGGCTTTCAGGTGTCCAATAATTTTTAAATTATCTCTCCTGGACCTATTTTCCAGGTCAATGGTTTTTCCCATGAGATATTTCACATTGCCTTATATTCTTTCATTTGTTTGAATCTGTTTAACAGCATCTTGATTTCTCATAAAGTCATTAGCTTCCATTTGCTCCAATCTAATTCTGAAGGAATTATTCTCCTCAGTGAACTTTTGAGATTCTTTTTCCATCTGGCAAATTTGGCTTTTTAAGGCATTCTTCTCCTCATTGCCTTTTAGAGCTTCTTTTGCCATTTGAGTTAGTCTATTTTTTAAGGTATGATTTTCATCATTCAAGCTGTTGACTCTCATTTCATAATTTTATCTAATTGTTCTCATTTCTCTTCCCAATTTTTCCTCCACTTCTCTTATCTGCTTCTTAAGGTCCTCTATGGCCTGTAAACAGCTCATATTTTCCTTTGAAGCTTTTGTTGCAGGAGTTCTGACTTCACTGTCTTCCTCCTGTTCCATGCTTTGCTCCTTTTTGTCCCCAAAATAGGAGTCTAATGTTGGAATCTTCTGTCTGCTTTGTTTCCTTTGTCTCGTCATGTCTTCCCTCAGTCACTTGACCCCTGGGTTTTTTGTCACAGTAGGACTGTGCCACCAGAAAGGGGAGCTTTCTTCCCAAATGCTGGGGTTTTCTCAGCTGCTGGAGGTATTAGGTGGATGCTCTCTCTGAGGCCTCCACACACTCTGGCAAGCTGGACACACACCCCAGGACCTGCATCCTAGACTGCAATCCAGATCCAAGAAGGTTAAAGCAAGAGCGATTACCTCTCAGACTGGTGCTTGCTTCCCCTACATTCTGTACACCAGGAGATGAAGCTGCCACATGGTGCTGGCTGCCTGTGTTGGTGTCTCAGCAACTTCTCGCCCTGGGGACAAAAGCCATGCCCTCCCACTTACTGGGTCCCAAAGTCCAGACTGCACTGACATCTCACTTTGTCCTTCGCATCTATGTGTTGATAAATCTGGAAACAGCCACAGCTGCTGCTGATCTGTAGTCCCTCTGCCTGGCAGCTGGTCAGGCCCACCCTGGGGCTAAAGTCTTGGTGTGGGGCTGGGCTAGGCTCCCAGAGCACTGCCCTAGCCAATTCCTGATGGCCTGCCAGGCTCTTCTCAGTGGGAGGTTAGCTTCTCTGTGTTATTTTGTAGGTTCTGCAGCTCCAAAGTTTGTTCAGAGTCCTTTTCTTACATGGATTGGGGAAGTTGGGAGCCAGAGCAGCAGTTAGGTCCTGCTTCTCCTACACAATATTGACTCTGCCCCTACATCGTGCAATGTTGCATCATCAATATTTCAATGCAGGAAAAAACCCACAAATATATAATAAATTACTAAATTTAAGATGTCATTACATATGTGTGTATATATATATGTATATATATATGTATATTTATATGTAAATGATGCAAAATTAAAAAAAACTCAAAAGGGTTAAAGAAAGTAGATTTCTAAAAAAATTAAAAGGTAGATTTCTAGGGGGGCACTGATTATTATTATTATTATTTTTGAAAAGGGGGCAGTAGACCAAATAAAGTTAGAAACCTCTGGCTTGGACCTAAGACCTAGCCCTAGACATGGGCAACTAGGTTAGAGTAACTAAGAGTTAGAGTACCGGGCCTGGAGTTAGAAAGACATGAGTTCAAATTCAGCCTCCGACACTTACTACCTGCATCATCCTGTTTGACTCAGTTACCTTGTCTATAAAAGGAGTTGGAGAAAGGAATGACAAACAATTCTAGTTTCTTTGCCAAGAAGACCCCTGATGGGGTCACAGAGAGTAGGACCTGACTGAAATGACTGAAAAAGGCAAAAGACCTAAGAAAGTGATGGAGAAAATATTAATAATGCCAAATAAAATTAAGTTTGTTGTAAGTATATTTCTTTTCACAGAGAGCTGGTTATCAGGCATTTATCAGCATATCCCTTGTCATAATCACAAAAATAAAAGCTCTTTGGTACCCTCAATATTTTATATGAGTTTAAAGCGATCTTGAAAAAATGTTAAGAGTACAAAAGGGACTATTGTGCTATAAGAAACGAGGAGCAGATGGACTTCATATTTACCTGGAGAGGCTTATATGATCTGATGCTGAGTGAGAAGAGTAGAACCAGGAGAAATCTCTACACAATTACAGACACAAAGTATGTGTGATGACCAACTTTGATAGACTGGACTTTTCTCAGCAACGAAGTGATATGTCAATCCCAAAAGACTCATGATGGAGAGAGATGTCTACATGCAGAGAAAGAACTAGAAAGAACTGAGTTTGAATTCAGATTGAAGCATAATACCTGAACTTCTTGTTTGGTTTTATTTCCTCTTTACCATTTTTCATTCCATCTGATACAATCCGTCTTTATAACCTGACTGATGTCTAAAGTGAAAGTATTTGCATATCCTATACTTGATTGCATGCTGTCATGGGGGGGAGGGGAGAGAGGAAGAGAAAATTTGAAACTCAAGGAATTGTGGAATTGAATCTTATAAACTAAAATTAAACAAACAAATTAATAAAGACCAAAAAAAAGTACAAAAGGGTCCAGATACCAAAAAGTTAAAGAACTCCTGCACTGTGCCTTGCCTAACACCTTGGATTTCTAGATTTCTTTCATAAAGCTTCAAGGCAAAGATTGGTGGCATGTATTCTTGCAATATTCCAATGAAATAGAATAATTAGATCCCATTTTTCAAAAGGAAACACTAAAAGAGAATGAATTTGGGTAACTATTGAAGAGCCAAAGCGTAGGACAGAACAAAGATTATAATGCAAAGGTTGGTTTTGATTTTGTTCAGGAAGACACTTATACATTTTACTCATTATCTGGGTGTTTCCATTCTAACTTTCTAGTTTAAAAGGCTTTTCTTCCATTCCCCCTTGAAATATGTTCCTTTCTATGGCCCATCATCCTGCATGTTATTCTGAAACTTTTCCCATAAGCCAAGATAGACCTTCGCCAGTTATCTAAAAAGAAAATATATTTCTATTAATCCCTTTACATCTTACCAATAAGTTGTTTTTCTCACACCTTGTTTTTTAAACTATATTTAGTCAGTCAGATTAGCAATGCGGTATAGTAGAGAACTTTCCTTGGAGTCAGGGAGAACTGGGTTCAAGTTATCTCTAACACATAGAGGCTGTGATGTTCTGGAAGAATCACTTGATCGCAGTGCACAATACAACCTTCTAGGATGCTAAGTTTCACAGGGAATAACAACCTGCACTGATGAAGGCAATTTCTTCATCTGGAAGTTTCAAGTATCAATGAAATCACAAGTTCAGTATGCCTTGAAAAGCATTCTGACATGCAATCTCAGATCACTCAGTAAATAAGCATTTACTAAATGCTCACTCTGCTTAAGATGCTATGGATACAAAACACAGGCAAAACTTGCTCTCCGCCCTTGAGGAGTTCACAATCTATTGGAACCTACCATTAATCATTCCCATTGATAATTCCATTTAAAAAGTGGCAGTCTGGATGAAAATCTCCCCAGAAATTGATAAGAGTAACTGTTGCTATCCCAACAGCAACAGTTGTATTTAGATTAGAAAGAAAGGAAGGTGGTTCCAATTAGACAGCTAAATGGAAAAATACAAGTCAAGTTGTGCTATATAATTTACTTAGATAAAAAGGTCATGGTGACCTTTACCTCTGTCTCCTATTCTTTGATAACCTCTGTAGAAGGAATGTTAAGAACAGTCTTCAGAAGTGTTCCAACACAGAGAAGACTTAACTTTTTCTAATGACCTTTCATTTCCAAGGAGAAGGTCAAAAGTCAGAGTGACTCACTTGCAGTCTCACAAAGAAGAGAACTGCCTTAACTTAAATGACATGGATTGGTGATCACTCCTTAATTAACTTTCCTGACATCAACACTTGTTAAAGCCCAGGCAACAAGATTTAAAGTTATAGCTCCCTCTTGAAAATCCAGCTTTTCACATTTAAGGTATTTGCCAGGAAAGAGGGGCATTTATTATTGTAACACAGGTCATTGTTTATAATGATACATAAATGTATCACACCATTAAACAAATCTTAAATGCTGTTCCCAGCATGATACAAACATTATATGGGAAATAACATTCAGCAGTAGCAGCATCTTTAAATATGAAGGGTGTGATATATGTGCCTTATCTGAAGTTTGAGAAACAACTAATGTTCATCAAGGATCACAGCCTGGTAGATTATGTTTTTGATGACACAAACTAAGCTGCATCCTTATCAGAAACCCTCAGTACATCACAGTGATGCTAGTTGAGTCTTGTGGAGTTTGAAGGAACAACTGCCTAACATCAACTCTGTTTTGAACGATTTTTTCTCATGACATGCTTGCGTGGTAAATAATATTGTGGTCTCCATTTTACTCATGGAAAAAAAATGAGACTCGAAGAAAAACACAGAACCTCAGAGAATACAACATAAAGGATTAAGAATCCCCTATAAATCATAAGTGTAAAGGGGTAGACCAGTCTTTCCTCAGAGACTTCCAGCTATGGAAAATCTACCAACTTCTACTTTTGGATAGTTATAATTGTTAGAAATTGTAATTTATATACTATATATATATAATGCTATATATTAGATAATAATATATAAATGTTATAATTGTTAGAAAATGTCTCTCCTTTTTCTCCACACAGGTACAGATGCACACAAGTGTGCATGCACGCACACACACACACACACACACACACACACACACACACACCATTTATTTCATCAACCATTCATCTACTTATAGCTTTCATGGACTGCTCCCAGTTCCTCCAGGTGGATCCAAACAGAACATGTTTAAACCTTCTTTCGTATGATCACGCTTTAGACATTTGAATATAGCTATCATGTACCTAGCAAGGTAGCACAGTAGAGTGCTGGGCCTGGAGTAAGGAAGACTTATCTTCCTAAGGTTAATTCTGGCCTCAGATGCTTACTAGCTGTGTAACCGTAGGCAAATCACTTACCCATGTTTGCCTGAGTTTCCACATCTGTAAAAATAAACTAAAGAAGGAAATGGCAACTCCCCCCTCCCCTTCACCCTCACTATTGCACTCTAAATTTACCCAACCCTTCCATTGTCCTCTTTGCCATGTTTACTCCATAAGTAACAAACTCCCTTTCACATTAAACATTTTCTCACTCTTTCCATCTTCTTGCATTCACTCGACCTGATTCCCTTCTGCTGATTCAGCTTTCCTGGCCACGCTTTCCAGCATTGTTTGCATATTCACTTATGTCCCCGACTCAAGACAGGGGAGTTAGAATACTCCTTGTTCCCCACTGCCACCTCCAGGCTCTCTCCCTACCACCTCACTCAGCAACCTCCCTTCCTTTCAGGTTCATTCAATACATGTTTAATCATCCAAAGATCCTCTCTTCTCTCCAGTTCCTGCCCATATACTGGTGGACTTTAATGTACTTATTGATATTCCCTTAAATACCTTAAACTCACAGTTCCTCAACTTGCTCATTTTTCATGACTTGCTATTCCACCCCACCTTAGCTACACCCAAACACATTCATCACCCACAAGTGTTCACCCATTTCCATGTTCACAAACTCTGTAATTCCTTTATCTAATTATAATCTATTGCCATACACCTCCCTCTGTCTTAGAAGCTCTAACCCTATTCTTCATCCTTGTTATGACCTCCAACCCTTCCACCTCTCAGTTCTTTTGTAGGCCTTGATTCCTGTACTGGATACACATCTTGATTTTTTGTTCAACTAGTTCAACTCTGCACTAACCTCGGCAGCATTTCCAAACCCCCATTTTTTAATTTATATCTTCAAACCGCCCATGAATCCTCTTGTTTTTCAACCTTCTAACTTAGTATCATAAACTTAGCCTCATGTTTCACTGAAAATTGGGGTCATTCACCAATATTCACCACCCATTATGTATCACTCAGATGCCTGGAGCAGGGTGGGCTTCCTTGCTATTGCATATTTATCTTCCTAAACAAGTCACCCCATTCCATCCTATCTTTTCCAGCAGATTGTCCCTTCTATCATCTCTACTCTCTCAATAATCTTCAATCTGTCCTTGTCTACTGGCTGCTTCCCTACTGCCTATAATTATGCTCATGTTGTTCCTGTCCTCAAAAAACCCTCAATTGTTCTGTCTGTCCCCACTAGCTATCATGTGAGAATGTGGAGAAATAATTATGGTCTCTCTTTGTCACCACCCTAGAAGCTACTCATTTTCTTCTCTCTCCTCAACTTTTCTTGGTTCAGTGTCTTGGTCTTCTCTACAACTGACCCTTCCTTAACTCATAGTTAGTAGTCAGTTAGTCATAAGCATCTATTAAGCACCTTAATAGATGGTGGACACTAAGCTAAGTTCTAGTGATACAAAGAAAGTCAAAAGGCAGTGGCTACTCTCAAGGAACTAACAGTCTAATGGGAGAGACAACATATAGACAACTATACACGAAAAAGATAAATATAGGATAAATGGGAGATAATCCACAAATGGAGGGCACTAGCATTAAGGGGGACCAGTTTCTTATAGAAGGTGTAATTTTAGCAAGAGTTTTAACAGAAGCCAGGGTAGCCAGAAGTCAAGGTACAAAAGGGAGACTAACCAAATCTTTATCTAAAACTAGGTAAATTCATCTGTCTTCAAATCACAGACCAGTGATGATGTCATATTTACCCAGTTATTAATTCAAAAGTTCTTCAGGTCTTCAATTTTTCACATACAAATCACTAAAACAGATTGTGCTATACAGTATTCTAGAGACAGTCATGTGGAAATGAGCAACTTCTTTCTCAGAACTGAGTCAGGCTTGACTCAGTAACTGCTTCTTTGAGGCAGATTTATGCCTCAGTCAAGTGAACTGCCATGGTAGACAATTCAAAAACTGCTTTTCTAAGCAGCAGACTTATGCCCCTAGAGAAGTAAAACCATCAAGGGTCAGCGCCTTACACTTCTATCATGACATAATTAAAGCAACTTATCCTATATATTTGGATCATTTTGAAATCTATCCTTCACTTAGTATCATTTTTATTTATATCTCATAAAGCAAAGTCCTCTCATCCCATCCCCTCAATTCCCTTAAGCCCTAAAGCAAACGAATCCCAGATCTCCCAATTGGAGTATGAGGCCAAGACATGAGACAAAACTATAGCTGCCTGGCTTCTACCTTCTAAACGCTGATGCTTTTAATAAGTAGAAGGGGACTGAAACTGCCAAACACTGGCTCATTCCTAAAAGAAAACCAAGTCAAATTATTGTGTATAAAGAAACATGTATCTGCCTCAATATCTTACTTTTAAATGGTACCTTCAGTATTTTTTACTTTATTCTAGCACTTCATTTCTTTTAAATTCCACTCTTGACTGTTCAATTCACCATTTCAACCTGGATCTTGCATTTCTGACTACTGGTTTCTAGCGTGGTCTCAGTTCTTCGATGTGTGTCCTGTTTCACTTCTCATTGGGCTTTGCTGGACAATCCATGTTCCTTCAAGAAGCTGAAGACATTTGACCATTGAATTTCCCACAACCAAGAGATGAGACAGATTTGCAGCCTTTCCAAACCTGCTCAAAAGGTAAAATTCCTGCCCAGTTCAATGTAGGAAGTCCAACATGCTATTTCCATTTAAGATAAGAATACTTTCCTGTTTCATAGGAATAAGGAGATGTAAGAGGAAAACCTGCCAGAAATAAACTAAAATTCTAAGCTTCTAGAGAAGCTGGTTCACATGACTGGCATTTTGCAGCTATGAAGAAAAAAAAAATCCAAACACATTGTCACTCCTAAATCTGTGACCTCTGATTATGGAAGGCAATGCAAATGCCTCCTCAGTAATGGGAACATTCAAAGGTCATTTCAAAGAGCATAGGTGCAGCACACAAATCATCTCATTGGATGAATGAGCCTTTTTCTTCCCTGTCTCATTTTTGGTCGCTATGACACCAATCATCCTCAATTTCTCCCTTATTTATTTAGTCATTTATTTAGTATTCATCTTTAATAATGTGTAACCACAACCTGTCATTACAATCAAAGGACACAATCATACATTAAAAAAACGTACGAGTAAAGGCTTAGTGGGAAAAAAAAATCACTTATCCCATCACAAAAGTACTTGTGGCCTTAATTCACTTGCTGTTCCATCACCTCCTTGACACCTCCCGCTTCCAACCTGCCTCCACACTGAGATACTCATCCTTGCTCCTGGAGTGGTTTGATACTTATTCCCTCCTTCCACCTAGTGACATTTATGGTAAAGGACTGGTATTCATGGGCAGGTCTGACCTTTGAAAGAACCAGCACAGTAAACTCCTCCAAGGGAAGCCTGTTGAATTATCCATAGCACAAAATGTCATCACTTATTATAGCCATGCAAATTATTTCGGGCCCATAGTCCCAGACCTGGAAGTAAATCAGGTCACTTGTGAAATACGTCAAGTTATCAGGAAAAAAAGTATGTAAAAAAAATGGAAAACTCAATATACTATATTAGTGCTTTTCTGCGAGATGTTAAAGCTCGTGGCCTTTCAATAAGTCACAGATATAATACTGGGCATGGTACCAAGAACTAAGTGATGCTAAGAAGTCTGATTTTTAACATATTTGCTCTTCTGTCCCTGTTTTGGTGCAAGGAAACCTGACAAGACCCACTGCAACCTTCTAGGTAACAATTAATATTTTGCCACCCAAGAAGGCTAAAGAGTGTGAAGAAAACTGATCAGAAGGGCAGGCTCAAACTCAAAGTCTAGCCTTTTAGGTAAAAGGGCACTGCTAGGGGAGGCCAAGTAGAGTTTATCAGAAGGGTGAACACATGGGCAGAATTCTGCTATTTACTATAGAATCTGATTTCCTGACACAACAACTAGCTTTATGTAGCAGCAAGCACCCCAAGCGCGTCCTCAGGGTTTGCTGCCCATACAGGTTCTTGGATTTGCTTTGTTAAAGGAAAGCAACTCAAAATGGGTTAACAAGCTTACTTTAATCAGTCAGACATATATCATTTACCTTGTTCAGGAGAAAAGGTCAGCACCCCGAAACTCAAAGTATACAGGCATAATTATCAAGACAGAAACATCAAGTAGACAGATTTCCAAACTGTCCAACCATTACATCCATACCCAGTCAACATCTGGGTTTCCACATTCTGGGTTTTTCAAAGCCGGGGGACTCTCAACAACGGCTTCCCAGAATTCAGATCAAATCACAGAACACTTCTCAAAGTGAGTCCCAAAACAAAGCTACACATCAGGGCTTATATAGCCTTCTCCTGGCTCAGAAAATGTAACAACCTCATGGACTCACTGGCCAATCAAGGAGTATCTACTGAAAAACAAGCCTCCCCCACCCCAGGCTTCAGGTGCACATTAGCCTAGGGGCAGGGAAGATCTTTAAAATTTACATTCTTATTACACTTTACTAGTGGGATAAGGAACAGTGAGAATTACAATGAAAGATCTAGAGATGGAAACGACCAAGTAGGTCATCTAGATTGGACACCTCATTTTACAGATGAGGAAAGTGAAGTGTAGAGATGCTTTGTCATGTTCCCAAACTCACACAGATGCTGATAGCAGATCAAGGATTTGAACCCAGGTCTCAAAGTTCCAAACTCTTTCTACTGCTCTCTATGGTACTTTGCCCAGCTGTGAAGATATATTTACCATACCTGATTTTCTTTACCTCCTGTTTAATGATGATGTTGATAACAAAAATGGTAGAGTTCTAGGTCTGGAGCCAGAAAGACTCATTTTCATGAGTTCAAATCTGGCCTCAGACACCTATCTGTGTGACCCTGGGCAAGTCACTTAACCCTCTTTGTCTCAGTTTCCTCATCTGTAAAAATGAGTTGGACAAGAAAATAGCAAACCACTCCAGTGTTTTTGCCAAGGAAAGCTCAAATGAGGCCATGAAGAGTCAGACAGAACCATAAAATGACTGAACAAATTATATATGTGCATCTGTTCTATATATAGAGAACCATATTCTATATAGAATATATAGAACAGTGTTTTATATGTACAGAACCATAAAATGACTGAACAACCATATATATATAGTTATATAGAATTATATAGAATATATATTCTATTATTATATAGAATATATAGTTTAGTCATTTTATGGTTATAGACACATATATACACAGAGCAAGGGCATATTTCAATGTATATATGGATATATACATATATGTATGTGTGTGTATATCTTTAAGGTTTGCAGGTATCTTTACTTACATTATTTCATTTGATCCTGCATCAACTCTGTAAGGTAAATGCAATGATTATCCCTATTTTGCAGATGAGGAGACTGAGGTTGAGAGATGAAGTAACTTGCAAAGGTTCACAATTATGTGGCTGATAGCTACAACATTTCTAAGAGAAACAGCTGAAGATGGATTCAGAGAATATACTGAAGCATATTTTTCTCCCTTTTTTAATAGGACATGGTTAATTCATAACTTCGTATACGTAATGAAGGTTGTATTTCTTGCCTTCTCAATAGGTGGTGGAAGGCTAGAGAGAGGGAAAGATTTTGTGACTGAAGTTAAAATAAAACTGAAGTTGAAGAGTAAAAAAAAACAATTGAAGAATGTTTGTCAGAGTTTTAAGTAGGGCTTGGTACTAAACTTTGTCCCTAAGATGACAAATTTAGAGGACACAGCAAGAATTTGTGGGCTTTCACCAGTATAGTAACAATGAAACTTAATAAGAATCCTACCCCCCTTGTGAGTGTCATGTTTTGATGTTCCAGTGCCCACTGCTCCCCAGAAACAAGGGGAAAGGGAGTGACATGTGTCTATGTGGTGCTGTCCTCAAGATGCTGAGGTGGGCAAGGTATGATGCATCACCAGTACATCTATCTTCAGTCCTGAAGGACTAGGACATCAGACATGGGGGTCAGAAGGGAAGGGGATTCACCTGACAGTGCTATCTATACCTATATACAGTCCTGACCACTCCCTCCCATTGATCCCTCCCCCTAATAGTTGATAGACGTTTATAGCAATTCGTGTTAACCTATGATCAAATATTGCTGGTTCTGCTTCTGATTAGGGTTATTCTATTTGGTCCCATAGGAGAGAACTGGAACCATCGGGAAATAGTAGAAAGCAGAACTCATCTTACTAACAATAAAACTTGTCTAAAAATGAAATGGGCTGTTTTGTGCAATGGTCAGTTCCTTCTCACTTGAGGCCTTTAAGCAAATATGGGATGACTAATTGTCAGTGATGCTTAAAACATCCCTGTGTAGGTAAGGGCTTGACTATAAGACTCTTGAGGTCCCTTCTTGCTCTGGGCTTCTGTAATTATCAGCATTGCTTTATAATTATACTAACTTAACTCTTCAAAATGGGCCACCTGTCACATACACAAATGAAAGCAAATGGCCAGACATCTGGTACCAGACGTGAAGAATATTAGAGTCAAGAGGGACTTCCTTGTCCAAATCATTCCATCAGTTCTACAGGACCTATGGTCCCTTTGAAGAACTTCAGGGTTCAGAAACTCACCATGTCCTGTGGTAGGCCATTTTGTTTTGTTTGTTCTGCCTTACATCAAGCCAAACTGTGTGTGTCTCTTTAATTTCCACCTGTTGGTTCTGGTTCTATCCTCTGTGGACTGGCAGAACAAACCTCCCCATAACAACAACAGCTACAACAACAATAATAACTTACATCCATATAGTGCTTTAAGGTTTGCAAAGCACTTTACAAAACTTATCTCATTAGATTCTCACAGCAAACCTGGGATGTTGGTTTTATTATTATCCCCATTTTCCAGAGGAGGAAACTGAGATAGATAAACATTAATGATTTGAATTCAAATCTTCTTTTTTTTTAAGCAATCGGGGTTAAGTAACTTGCACAAGGTTACACAGCCAGTTATTTCTGGGTATGGTGCTAAGTATCTGAGCCCGGATTTGATCCAGGTCATCCCGACACTAGAGCCAGTGCTCTTATTCGCTGAGCCACCTGGCTGCCCCTGAACTCAAATCTTCTTAATGTGCTCTGTCCACAGTATTACCTACCTTCCATATAATCTTTTCAAATATTTAACCAGTCCCAGATCTTGCCTTCTCCAGGCATAGGCTTTTCACTCACTTGGCTATTCTGGTCATTCTCCTTTGAAAATGCTTAAGCTTCACTATCCCTCCTAAAATGTAGTGCTCAGACTTGAATATAATACTCCAGGTGAATTCTAAGCAGATAGCATCATCTCCCTCACTTTGAACAGTATGTTTCTCAAATCTAAGAGGCAGCTAGCTGGTGCAGGGGATAGAGCTCTAGTCCCAAGATTCATCTTCAGGAGTGCAAATCCCACCTCAGACACGTACTTAGCTATTTGACCTTGGGCAAGTAACATAATTTCTGTTTGTGTCTGTTTCCTCAACTGTAAAATGGAGATAATAATAGCTCCTACCCTTACAGGGTTGTTGTGAGAACCAAATCATATGTAATATCATCTGCAATGTATGTAAAACACTTAGGAGAGTAGATAGTAGATACCATGTAAACAATACCTATTATTTTTAGGATCAAACCACATCTTTGGTTCCATGTCTCAGTTTTGACTTGTATTAATTTTGTACTTTCAATAAACATCAGATGTCCCTCCCTCCCCCCAAAAAATTTCCGAGTTATATCTCCCCATCTAAAAAAAAGTAATTTCTTCTTAAATCCTACTAATTAAATTTTATATTATATATTATTTATGTACATAATATATGATGTATATTATAAATTTATACATTACATATTTTAATTCTATTAATTTAATTTTATATTGCTCTGTACTAAATTTCCTCTTAATAGATTTGGCCACCACTATCTCTTTCCAGCAAATGGAGATGAGTTGTTCTTAACAAAAGTCCCCCATTACTACTTCTAGTCAAATTAAGGTGAATTAGTCCTCTGCAACCCCTTTCTCCTAGTTTCTGATCACACTTCCAGACAGGTTCTTCAGAGATTCAGAATAATACTTGAATTCTCCTTTTCCTTTCCTTCCTACTTTCCTCTAGGTCTGGTGGTCCCATTCATTCAGATCATCCAGAAGGTCATAAATCTTGAGAAGGCACTTAAAACAAAATGAGGGAGGGGCCAAGCTCTCTGTTCTCCTAGTTGGAGTCTTTGAAATATGGCTTCGAGGGCAAAGGCACGATTCTGCCCTAAAGGAAAAAAAATCTTACTCCTGCTACAAAGAATAACTTCATTTGATCCTGACAGAACACTGCAAAGTAGACATCCAGATATCACCCCCATTTTGCAAATAAAGAGACCAAAGGGCAATCAATTTCTTCTTTTTTTTGGGGGGGAAGGTAGGGCAATTGGGGTTAAGTGACTTGCCCAAGGTCACATGGCCAGTAAGTCACATCACAAGTGTCTGGGGTTGGATTTGAACTCAGGTCCTCCTGACTCCAGGGCCAGTACTCTATTCACTGTGCCACCTAATCACCCCAAGGGCAATTAATTTCAATTAAATAAGTGCCAGCTATGGATTGAGTGATATGGGAGATGCTTTGAAAAACTGAAAACAATCCCACTCCTCAAAGAGCTTGTTATGGGAAATCCCATATAAACAGGCAAGTAAAAACAAATTACTTTCAAAGTTATTCAAAAGTAATTTTTAAAATATTTTATATTTTATGAAGGAAAAATAAGTTAACATAAAAGTGCTTCCAATACAAGAATAGACATCTATATAGACAAGTAAATGCTGGTATTACAGTTTAATCAAAGAGAGAGGCCCTGGACAGAAGAAATACAATTCCTTTTTATTCAAGTCTAGAAAAGATAGCTACACTGATCTGATTTTCACCCTCAGACCTTTCATGAAAAAGCACACATTCCCATTAAAACTCCACCCCCAACTTTATACAACACTGCCCATGTAAATAAAAAAAAAAGTTGAGTAGCTTCTTCAGATGTTATTGCATGAGAAACTTTGTGGGTGAAATCTAATCACTGTCTAAAAATGAGCAAGGGATTATGTAAATTAAGGAATTTATTATGAAAAATACATAACAGAACAATTTAAAGGTCCAACATATGTATAACACTTACTTTTCACAAACATCTAGCTTGTGACAGCCTCCATAAATTAAAAAAAGTCCCCATGGGAATATAGATTACAACAGGAAATATGCTACAATAAAGTTTCTTCCCTGGTACTCTGGCATTAGTGATGGCAGACGGAGGATACTATATGCTTGGAATATTTTTACTCCTGGCCCAGTTGAGATTTCCATAGTCCAAAAAGGTTTGGGTTTAGCTACCTTTTGAGGGTTCTTTGTTTGTATTGCTACTGGTGTTGGCAAAAGGGCTGGTTTCTCTTCCTCCCCTTCTAGCAGTACCCCCAAAATAATTTGATGGCAAGTGTTGGCAAATGGGTCAATCAAGAAATATTTCATGTCAAAGGTAGAAGTAATTGAACTTTGAATGGAGCTCAGGAATCTGAGAAGCAGAGCTGGAGAGGGAGAGCATTCTATGCCTGGGGCAGGAGCTGAAGATCTGGTACAGAGCAAATCAACCAAGGTATCTGGAATGTCCACACAAAAGCGACAGTACTGTGTAAGCAACCCAGGAAGATGGGATGGGGTCAGAATATGAAGGAATTTAAATGCCAGAGGAATTTATGCTCTATACATAGACTTGTGCTGTAGGGATATCAATTTTGCAAATGAGTGCATGATAAATTGGAGGAAGAAGAAACTAGAGGCAAGAAGATAGATTGTTGGAATAGTTTAGGTGACAGTAATAACTGGGGAAGCACATGGGAGGGAACCAGCATTTATCAAGCTCCTACTGCATATCGGGGTATTGAGCTTTATAAATGTTATCTCATTTGATCCTCACCACAATCCTGGGAGGTAAGTGTTGTTATTAGCCCCATTTTACAGATGAGGAATCTGAGGTAGATAGAAGATTTGTGTCTTGTCTAGAGTCAAACACCTAGCAAGTATCTGAGGCCAAATTTTAATTAAGTTCTTCCTTACCCCAGACCAAGCCTGAACAAGGGTGATGTATGGCTGAAATGGAGATGCATGTGAGAGATATTGTGACATAAGAATTAACAATATGTGGCAAATGATTAGATATGGGTGCTGAGGGATACGGAATAGTAGAAGATAATTCTAAGGTTGCACAATCTGACTGACATGAAGAATATTGGTGCCCTTGACAGAAATAGGGAAATGGGGGTGGCTAGGTGGTGCAGTGAATAGAGCACCGGCCCTGGAGTCAGGAGGACATGAGTTCAAATTGGGCCTCAGACACTTAACACTTACTAGCCATGTCACCTTGGGCAAGTCACTTAAACCCAATTGCCCTGCCCTCCCCCCTCCAAACAGCAAAAAAAAAAAAAAAAGAAAAAGAAATAGGGAAATGAGGAAGAGGGGAGGTTTGGGGAGGAAAATAATGTATTATCTTTTAAACATGTGGAACAGAAGATACTATTGAAAACATCCAAATAATGATGTAAGACTAGAACTCAGGAAAGAGATTAGATAAACACAGAATTTGAGAGTCATCTGCATAGAAATAATGGAACCCTGAGCCTTGAGAGATGCCTCCAGTTAAAGGGTTAGGTATGGGTGGTGACACTGCAAAGCAGACTGAGTAGTGGCCTGTTATCCCCTACTTCTCATCTTTTCTCTACTTCACTGTCACCATTCTAGTTCAAGCACAAACCTCTCTCACCTGGACAGGTGAAGTAACTCTGCAGTTAGTCTCTGTGGTTCTTGTCTTTCTCCTCTCCATCTGTGAGATGTACAGCTGCCGAAAGTATCCTTTCATTTCAAACAGAGGATTATCATGCATTACGGTCAATATCACGGCAGGTGCTCTTCTATCACACCTCTAAATATTTAACACTGTTGGTATGTTATGGATTTATAGATCTAAAGCTTGGAGAGATTTTCCAGTCGAAGTCTGTCATTTTACATCTGAGGAAATAGAATCCCACAGACCACAGGAAAATAGTAGTAGGTGGCAGAGCAGGGATTTGACCTGCGGTCCTCTGTTTCCAAACCCTGCATTTTTTCCACTAAACCACACTGTCTTGGGGTTAGGAGGCTATGGTAAGGAGGGGAAATTATCTTCTCATTTTATTACAAATATGTTCCCAAGTGGAATCTGGACCAATACATATTTGGTAAAGTAACCCCTTATTATCAAAAGTAGTGGGTAATAGCAGATAGATCCTGGAAGTTACAAAGACCTGAGCCCAAGTCCTTCTGAACCATGGTAGTAGGTATGTGACACATCATTAACCCATGAAATATTTCTAACGAACTCTATGGGCAACTAGTTGGTGCAGTGGACAGAGGGCCAGGCCTGGAGCGAGGGAGAGTCATCTTCCTGAGTTAAAATCCAGCCTCAATGACCAGCCCTGTGGCCCTGGGCAAGTCACTTAACCCTGTTTGCTTCAGTTTCCTCATCTGTAAAATGAGCTGGAGGAGGAAATGGAAAACCACTTCAGTATCTTTGCCAAGAAAACCCCAAAGGGGATCATAAAGAGTTCGACACAACTGAAATCCTCTAAACAACAACAATAAAGATGACCTGTAAGTTGAATATGAAGAAGACAAGACCTTTGGCCACAAAACTCATAAAGACTGTCTATGGAGGAATTATATAGCCTACACTATTAGAGGAAGTTACCACAAAGGATCATTGAAAATCTTTTAATAGTAATAAGAAGTAAAAGATATAATAGCATGTAAGTTATAGAACTGTCCTTGAGTCAGAAAGACCTAGTTTCAAGTCCTACTTCTGACACATGTGGACTGTGTTACCCTACGTAAGTCACTAGACCTTTCAGTGCTCCAAGCAGATCTCTAAGATTACAAGTTGAAAAGCTTATCTCTATTGGTTGAAGGAGATTATTTACCAGGAGTTTTCTGAAGTACTAGAAGTATAGATTTGAACAACAAAAAATACATATTAGACAATATTTTTCATTAACTTTATTTTAATTGTTAATAGCTACAGTACTCTTCATCACAGACATCTCACAGAATAATGTTTGGGGTTTTTTCCTCAATTTTAAAAGGACTCCCCCTCCCCTATTTTAATCCCAACACACCCCATTTTCATGCACTGGTGAGGTTTTATTGTACTTATTTTCAAAGGTTATTGTTTTTTCACCTCAGTTTTGTTTTCATTAATATAAAGAATTCCCAATGAGAAAACCACCTCTATTAATAACAGATTGGCACCTGCTGTTCAACAAGGGAATGGGAAAAGATGACTCAGGAGGGAACTATTTTCTCCCTCTCTGGTGTACTTTAATTCAAATTATGTCTCTTCTTCCATCATGCTATCCACTTGTTCTATTGGTATCATCAGGATGCAAAAGAACACAGTGTGGGAGATCCCATCATTCTAGGTGGACCCTCTTATGGGGGAACATAACTCAGAGTCTCACAAGGCGGGCAGGCACACAGGGCTGGCAACCAGCATCTTTGGGGAGAATGCTCAAATCAAGGACATCACAGATCCCTTGTAGTCAGTAATACACTTATCCCCTCCACATCTTGGGGGTTAGAGACCCCTGTGATCTGGAAAATCTCTGCAAAATCGGCATAAAAGTTTTTAGCTTCCCTTTCTCCTAGAGAAGTCTGAATTATCTTATTAAAAGATGAAATATGTTTATATTATACAATAATATACATATATTTTATGCATTTCTTCTAATTTTTTTTTCTGTCTTCTAATGCCTCCACAAAACTCTGAGAAAATTCCCATTTAATTTCTTATACCAAATATATATCAAAACCTCAGTGGGGAAAGTCATGCTATGGAAGGGATAACTGTATTTTCCCTGAACAAGGGAATAGCCCTCTTCCAGAAAAGCTCCCTCTGCAGCACAGGGAGAGGTGGTGTTATGTAATAAAGGTGAGTTCCATTCTATTTATGATAGGGTTACTAAACTCGCAGTAAAGATTTGGATTCATGGGAAAGTCGGGGGCGGAGCCAAGATGGCAGAGTAGAAGCAAGACCTTCCCGCGGCTCCTGCTTCCACCCTCTCCAATCCATGTAAGAAGGGGATTCTAAACAAACTTTGGAGCTGCAGAACCCACGTAATGACACAGTGAAGCTAACCACCCTCTGAGGACAGCCCGGCAGGCCAGCAGGAATCGGCCAGCACAGCGCTCTGGGAGCCAAGCCCAGCAGGACACCAAGGCTTTAGTCCCAGGGCGGGCTTGACCAGCCGCCAGCCAGAGGGACTCCAGATCAGCAGCAACTGTGGCCGTTTCCAGATTTATCAATACATAGATGCGAAGGACAAGGTGAGAGGCCAGTGCAGTCTGAACTTTGGGACCAGTAAGTGGGAGTGCGTGGCTTTTACCCCCGGGGCAAGAAACCACTGAGACGCCAGCACAGCCAGCCAGCTCCACATGGCATCTTCAGCTCCTGGCCTGCAGAGCGCAGGGGGACCAAGCACCAGTCTGAGGGGTAATCGCTCTTGCTTTAACCTGCTTGGATCTGGATTGCAGTCTAGGCTGGAGGTCCTGGAGTGTGTGTCCAGCTTTCCAGGGCATGTGGAGACCTCAGAGAGGGCACCCATCTAATACCTCCGGCAGCTGAGAAAACCCCAGCGTTTGGGACAAAAACTCCCCTGTCTGGTGGCAGAGTCCTACTGTGGCAAAAAGCCCAAAAGTCAAATAATTGAGTGGCAAAATGAGCAGGCAGAGGAAACAAAGCAGACAGAAGATTCCAACATTACACTCCTATTTTGGGGATATGAAGGAGCAAGGTATGGAACAGGAGGAAAACAGTGAAGTCAGAACTCCTGCACCAAAAGCTTCAAAGGAAAATACAAGCTGGTTACAGGCCATAGAGGACCTTAAGATGCCGATAAGAGAAGTGGAGGAAAAATTGGGAAGAAAAATGAGAACAATGCAAGAAAATTATGAAATGAGAGTCAACAGGCTGACTGAAGAAAATAATACCTTAAAAAACAGACTGACTCAAATGGAGGCTCAAAAAGGCAATGAGGAGAATGCCTTAAAAAGTCGAATTTGCCAGATGGAAAAAGAATCTCAAAAGCTCACTGAGGAGAATCATTGCTTCAGAATTAGATTGGAGCAAATGGAAGCTAATGACTTTATGAGAAATCAAGATGCTGTCAAACAGATCCAAACAAATGAAAGAACAGAAGGCAATGTGAAATATCTCATGGGAAAAACCACTGACCTGGAAAATAGATCCAGGAGAGATAATTTAAAAATTATTGGACTACCTGAAAGCCATGACCAAAGTAAGAACCTAGAAAGCATCCTCCAGGAAGTTCTCAAAGAAAACTGCCCTGATGTTTTAGAACGAGAGGGCAAAATAGAGGTTGAAAGAATCCACCGATCACCTCCTGAAAAAGATCCCAAAAAGAAAACTCCTAGGAATAGTATAGCCAGGTTCCGGAATTCCCAGATTAAGGAGAAAATATTACAAGCAGCCAGGAAGAAACAATTTGAATATTGTGGAAACACAATCAGGATAACCCAGGACATGGCAGCTTGTACACTGAGGGATCGAAGGGCTTGGAATGTGATATTCCGGAGGTCAAGGGAGCTGGGATTAAGACCAAGAGTCACCTACCCAGCAAAACTGAGTATTATGTTTCAGGGGAAAATATGGTCATTCAGTGGAATACAGGACTTTCAGGCATTCTTGCTGAAAAAACCAGAGTTGAATAGAAAATTTGACATTCAGATACAAGAAGCAAGAGAAGCATGAGAAGGTAAACAGGGAAAAGAAATAATAAGGAACTTATCAAAGTTGAACTATTAACATTCCTACATGGAAAAACAATAATTGTAACTTATGAAACTTTTCTCAGTAGTTGAAGGGATTAGAAATATATATATATATATATACATATATATATATATATATGGCTTTATATGAGGGTATGCGGGCATATGAATACATATGTCAATGTGTGTATATACATTTACAGGTATACATAGATAGAGGGCACAGGACCAATTTAACAGGAAGGGATGATACTTAAAAGGTGAAATTGAGAGGTGAGAGGAGTATAATGAGAGGAGATGGGGAGAGACAGATTGGGGCAAACTATCTCATACAGAAGAGGCAGGGGAAAATGGTTGCAATGGAGGGGAAGAATAGGAGGGCAGAATGGAATGGGTCAACCTTATTCCTATTGAATCTGGCTTGAGGAGGTAGGGAAATACACACTAAATCGGCGATCTCACCCTCCAGGAGAATGGGGGGGAAGGGGATGAGAGGGGGGATGTTGGAAGGGAGAGCAGGCTGGGGGGGGAGGGAAGTTGGAAGCACCCACTTTTGAAAAGGAGCAGCATCAAAGTAGAGAATAGAACAGGTGGGAGGAAAATGTAGTCAGTCTTTTACAATATATCTACTATGTTATAGTTTTGCATTAGCCGCAGATGTACAACCTATACTAAACTGCTTGTCTCCCCAATGGGGGTGGCAGGGGGGGAAGGGAATGAATCTGGGATTGAAAGTTTTAAAATCAAATATTCAAATATATATGTGTGTGTGTGTGTGTATACATATATATATATATATATATATCTATTATTAATACCATCTTACATGTCATTAAGAAATGGGATGTACAGGCACTGAGGCATAGAGATCCACTGGAAAAGTCGAAATGGGTATGGGAGAAAATATGGGAGATAGCAGATTGGAGGTGGGGATATCCTGTGGGACTGCTGTTTTGGGGGGATGGGTGGGGGAAAAACGGGGAGAAAATTTGTAACTCAAAATTTGGTGGGAACGAATGATGTAAATCAGAAGTTAATAAAGCATTAAAAAAAAGAAAAGAAAACATTTGGACTCACATAAATACACCTGGTAGTTGTGAGTAGAAATCAGGAATGCAGGACAATAACCAAATCAAGGTTTCTGTTCACAAGGCACATAGAAGTTATGGTGGTTAATGAGCTTGGAGGGTGGTCCCTGCTTCTGGCCCTTGCGTATTTCCTTCCACCAAATGTATCCAGTGTATCCCAAAATTCTAAGTAGCATCTTAAAGCTAAATCACTAAGGCTTGCAAGATGCTATGTATTCCTAAATGTCAGGTTCATAGCTAGCTCCACTGAACAACTACAGTTGATTATTGATAGATACCAGGTGTATTTTGCTTTTCCATCTTTCTTATGACCATGAACTGAGTTGTGAAGGACTTTGAGATACCCTCGGCCTTGAGGCTGAGTTGGTAACCCAAATCTAGCCTTCTATTTTCCACCTTCTGCACATCGGCTCATCATGAATCATCTCCCATTCCTAGTGGAAGCATTTTAAAGTCATATTCTCCACTTCACTTCGGTTCATTTCCATGCATTAGAAATTCCTTGCTGGCAATGAAGGCTCTCTCATCTGCCTCCCCTCCTCACTTCTTATGTGCTAGAATGTACCTGTTAGTCTTGTAATGAAAAATGAAGTTGGGAAAAACAATGACATTTGCATCACTGAATCATCCTCGAGATTAAAGCTGTTTGTAGGTTAGCGGCATGCAGGTGCGGAACGAAGAGATCATTAAGGTTATACAGGTCACCACCACACAATCTCACCATGAGTAAGATTTTCGAGGGAAATAGATATAGGAAAATTCTCATCATTCAATTTAAGTATGGCTGGGAGCTGACTATACCCTGAAAATCTGTTCCATTCAACTCAGGAGGCTTTTTGCAGATAAAGTTTGTTGCCCAGATCACAGCAGTTCCAGTTACCTGAGATTTTAGCAAAGACTATACAAGAATGTGACCTATGATAGAGCATCATGGCCTCATAGATCTAGGGCTAAAGGCTATGTGGTCTAGCTCCCTCATTTTTCTGTATGTGTATAAGCTCATGCTTTGTTCTTTTTGTTTTATTGTAACATAAGAAGACAGAAGTTGAGGGAGATTAAATTACTCGCCC
This sequence comes from Petaurus breviceps papuanus, assembly GCF_028583685.1. Classification (NCBI taxonomy): domain Eukaryota; kingdom Metazoa; phylum Chordata; class Mammalia; order Diprotodontia; family Petauridae; genus Petaurus; species Petaurus breviceps. The sequence continues at coordinate 6,372,960 of NW_027187347.1, forward strand.
AATGTCACACTGGTAGTAAGTTTCTTTTCTTTCTTTTTTTTTTTAAAGCAATTGGGGTTGCTCAAGGTTACATGGCCAGTTATTTTGTGTGGGTGCCAAGTATCTCAGGCCAGAACCGATCCCGGGTCTCCCGACACCAGGGCCGGTGCTCTTACTCACTGCACCACAAGGCCACCCTAGTAAATTTCAAAGGGAGCATTTGAATCCAGGTCCTCTGACTCCAGAACCAGTACTCTTTAACCTAGGTGAATAGAGAGCTCTATTCTTGAAGCCAGGAAAACCTGAATTCAAATCACGACCTAGAAACTCATCAGCTATGTGACCTTGGGCAAGTAACTTCATCTCTCAGCCTCAGTTTCCCCATTTTTAAAATGAAGAGATTGGAGGAGATGATTTCTTAAATCCCTCCAACTCTAACTTTATGTTCCATGATTTAATGACATTGCCGCTATACCACGATGACTCACTAAGTCTCTCATGTCACCCACAAGCTATGATATTACTTCCAACTTTAGGGGCAGAGGATTTAGAGCTTTCAAGATCATTTTCTGCAACCCCTTTATGGCCGACAATGAGGTACCTGAGGCCCAGAATGGTTCAGTGATTTGTCCAAAGTTCCATAGTTTGTAAGTGTCAGATCCAGGATTCTAACATAGCTCATCTAACTTTAAATCCAGGCCTTTTCGGTAGCAGGGTACCTTGAGGCATAAGGCAGATCCCAGGCCCAGAGCTTTTGCGGGTTTGGAGGATGCAGAGAGAGTTGCATATCCTAGTGGGGAGAGCTTGGAAGGCAGCTGCTGGGTTAGCACTCCTAGGAGTTAACATTTGGGGATGGGAAGTAGAAGGAGAGATCCCCACATGCCCAGGAACAGGGATGTCAGAACACTACCACACGTGTTCAGGGATGAACAATAAACCCATTCTGCTTATCAGGCTATGGCTAAAGAATGAATTTGCTCCTAACATATACACCACAGGCATATGGCACCAAGTAACATATTCATAATTCACCATGCCATTGCAGTTCAGTTGTTTCAGTTTTGTCTGACTCTTTGTGATTGCACTTGAGATTGATTTTCCATTTCCTTCTCCAGCTCATTTTACAGATGAGGAAACTGAGAAAAACAGGGTTAAGTGACTTGTCCAGGGTCACACAGTTAGTAAGTATCTGAGGCCAGATTTGAACTCAGGAAGATATCTTCCTGCCACTGTGCCACCTAGTTGCCTGTAATTTACCGTGCTTATGGTCAAATATTGATGAGAATCCAAGTTGTTGAATTTGGAAGTTTCTTCTAATGACATAGCTTGTAATACATCCACTCCTATTCATTCCAGTCATACTGAGTCAGTACTCCCTCTGGTGATACTTGAGAGAACTAGGGGCCACAGTGGAGACAGAGCTGATTGAAGAGTCAAGAAGCCCCAACTTCAAATCCTGCCTTACATCTTAACTAGCTGTATGACACCTAAACACTAAGACACTAACTCCGTCCGTCTCAGTTTACTCAACTATGAAAGGGAAATAATAGCACTTACTTCCCAAGTGTACTGTGAAGGTCAAATAATATAACTTACATACAGTGCCTTGCAAATCTTCACATGCCTTTACAGAGTGTCCCAAAAGTCTACTAAGGCTTATAACTGTATTGGTGACATCTTGTATAAATCTGAACTATTATTGCTACCATTCTCCTTGAACTACTACTTGAATTGGTGGGCTGACTCCTTAGGAGATGATGACTATTATTTCTAGTAAGCAATCCTAGAAGTCATTGGGGTTTCCTGTACCGTTGTCTGTGAGCCCCTACTAGTATATTTCATATAAATTGCCCAGCTAGTAGGCTCAATTAGCTTTTAGAAAAGAAATTTACCAAGGTAGTATAAAAAACAGTGAGTGTAAAACATTTTCTTTATGTGACTTAGGACAAACTCTTCCACAAATAAAAGAGTCCAAGGGAAGAAAGTCTTCAACTTAGGGTATGATAGTAGGGAGGCATTTATGTATACCGTATGTCCAGTTAAAGTATAAACTAATAACTCCTATTTATTGGAAGTGTTTTCTTAAGTCTATGACCAAGATTCCTTTCTGGCTCAAGGGTTCACACACTTTGAAGCTGCTTCCTTTTTTAGGTGGCTATATTTCTGCATCTGTTTCTGTATTGGTATTTCTGTTTCTACTCCCATAGTCTTTTACTGGTCCAAACTCTCCAATGCCATGGTCAATGGTGAGCAGAGAGATCAAAGAGTTTAATACCCCCTCTGGGCTTACTCTAGTCAGTTCCAAAAGCTAATCACGTGACTAGACCCTTTTTTTTTGTCCAAAGAGATTCTCCCTTCACAAGGAACCAAGAGATATAAACTGTCCTGGGGTCGAGAAACCTGAACTGTTCTATTCAAAGACTTAAAACTTCATCAAGTTCTTACATCAATTATGTTATATTAATTGAGGTGTGTGTATAAGAGTGGAACCCCATCCTTTCTAACTTTAATTAATTCTAAACATAGTCTAAAATATTTCCTTTGTGACCTGTGTCCCCAGTATGACTGGTGCCATGCTTCAACTGGGGCAGAACACTCCACAGAGGATGATAAGGACAGCAGGAGCAATGCCCCTCTATCTCCTGACCTTTTTACCTAGTTGGCTTATATCTCAGCTGGAACCTCCTTAACAAAGATAGGAAAAGATCTGATGTCATCCTTTAAAATGTCTGAAACTCACTCATGCTAATGTGTTGCTTTGTCCAGGCACTGTTATGTTTTAAGGCTTTTATCTTTTATCATGAAAAGTTTGCCATCCAGGAAAGGAATTTCAGGCATCGCTGAGCAGGTGAATGAGATAATTGTTGCAGTCAAGCCTTCTTATTGCCCCTCAAATCATATCACATTTAACCTGTTTATATTATTTTAGAGCTCCTAGTGGGTCACAGTAAGTAAGGACAGCTAAGGTCTTTCTATTGCATATGCCCTGTTATGTTTCTACCTCAGGCAAGAGTTCTTAGCCTCTTTGTATTGTGGAATATTCTGGCATGTCTGACTACTCTGGTGAAGCCTAGGGACCCCTTTTCTAATTTTTTAATGCATAAAATAAAATGTACAATATTATACAGGAAAACATTTATATCAACATCTATCTACATACACACATTACACAGTACATGCATATATGTATATATAAACATATACACACATAAATATGGGTGATAGATGCGTGTATGTGTGTATATACACATAAATATGAACACACATACACACACACACATATATATATATATACACACATATAAAATATTTTTTTAGACCTGGATTGAGTCTCTCATGGGCTATGTTTGCTAGAGGCCTATTTCCATAAATTGCTCATAATGGAGAAAACACAAAACCCCACTCATATCACTATATCTCCTATAAGAAATATCTGGTTTTGGGGCTATCCTATTAATCACACTTTCTTTACCCTAACTTGTTTCCCACCTCTAGACTCCCTTCTATGCTCCTCCCCTCCACATTCTGCTTCAACATAAGCTGAATTCACTCCATCACTCTAAATCTATCCCTTCTCCTCCCTTTCCTCTGCCATCAAACTCTCATATGTCCACAACAAGGGTTTTCTCACTGCATTATCCCCATACCTTACACCAACGTGCCTGGCCAAAGTCTCTTTGTCCCGCCCCTAGGGAGCTGGTGTTTGTGATGTTGCAGCATGGCAGTACACCCACATGCTCAGGGATAAGTTTTCAGTGCCTCAACATTTCTTGATCCAGGACATAGGAGACCAGGGTCAGGAATGGGAAGTAACTGGGTCTGCTACTTCTCAAGAATGACTCAGGAGAGCGGAGTCACTAAAAGGTGTTTTGAGGAGATATAATGGCATCAGACAAGTTGGGCACGAGGAAACTCAGGCCTAAGTCAATAATAGGAAAATAACACAGTACCCTACATTTCAAGAAATCAAATTCAAGACCTTTTCCTTTTAATAAGTGTCATTGTCAATGTTTGTAGGTTGAGAACTTAGCCACACACTTAGCTTTTTCCTAGAAAAGAGAAGTAACAACATGACAAAGGGAATAGGGAGAAAAAGTGAGAACTAGTCAGGTCTGGGTTCAAGTGCAACCTTTGACATATTTTGGCTGCATGGCTCAGAGCAAGCTCATTTAGCATTTCTATCAGTTAGGCAGCTCTCAAAGACTAATGAATTTTATTTTATTATTACATAGAACAATGCTAGCTTATGCTCAGCCTTTCTCATATATTGTTCATAAACAAGTTATTTTTTTTACAAGAACAACAAAATTGGCAACATTGCTCAGCAACTCTATACCTAACAATAAAATTCTAAAATTGGATTCAATTTTGCTTGCAATCAGTCAACAAATATTAATTTGGGGCCTGCTGTATCCAAGGCCCCAGGATTGGTACTGGGAATATGAAGTATGAAGACACAAAATGTTCTCCTTCAATTTTATAATCTTGTTAAATAGATAAGGAAGAAATACTTGAGAGATCAAACTATCAATACAAGAAAAAGTAATAATGACTATTCTTGTTATTACTTCATATGGTTCTTTAAGGTTTGTACCATGCTTTTCATATTTTGTCTCATAAGGCACAACATGATTAAGGTATACACATGGGTTAGTATGGATGTGGAAGACTTCAAGAAGGAGAAGATGGGCCTTTAAGTGTGTCTTGAAAGACAGGATAAGCATAGATGAAAAGAAGGACAAATGGCATGTTAGGGGAAAGCAATGTGGACAAAGGCATGGAGGCTGGAAAGAGAAAGATATACCTGTTGTAATGGAAGGAGTGCTAGGAGTGAAAAGACCTCCATTCTATACCCAGTTCTGCTGCTAACCATCTCTGTGACCTAGGGAGTAGGGTGGGGAGAGGGGATTCTGAACCTTCCTGCGTTTTTTTTAGTTCCCTCATCTATGAGATGTAGAATTTTGCTGTTGTCAGTCATTCAGTCATGACCAACTTTTCATGACCACATTCGGAATTTTCTTGGCAAAGATACTGGAGTGGTTTGTCATTTCCTTCTCCAGTTCTTTTATAGGTGAGGAAACTGAGGCAAACAGGGTTAAGTGACTTGCCCAGGGTCACACAACTAGTAAGTGTCTAAGGTTAGATTTGAACTCAGGTTTTCCTGATTCCAGACTCAGAGCTCCATACATTGTACCACCTAGCTGCCCTACATCTGGAAGCATTGGTCCCTAAAATTCTATTTATTCTATGAATAGATAAATTTAGCAGAGTATTATATAATTCCTAGTAGAGTGTTTCATTTCTTTTTTTAACTGAGCATTGTAATAAGATCATTGATACAGAATGATCCTTAGAGACTAACTCAAACCCCTCATTTTATAAATGGGTTAGCAAAGTTAAAGGATAGTCATCGGAGTCTAGATTTGAATTTATTTATTTTTTAGTTTTCAATATTCACTTTCACAAGATTTTGAGTTACAAATTTTCTCCCTGTCACTTCCCTACCCCTAACCTCAAGATAGCAAGCATAATGAAAACCCCTTCCCCCAATGCCCTCTCTTATATCCCTCCATTACCTGCCCCCATTACTTTCTTGTAGGGCAAGATGGATTTCTATACCCCATTGCCTCTATACCTAATTTTCTGGTTGCATGTAAAAACAATTTTTAACATTAGTTTTTAAAACTTTGACTTCCAGATTCTCTCCCTTCTTCCCTCTTCACCTCCCCACCCCGGGAAGACAAGCGACTCAATATAGGTTGTACATGTGTAGTTATGTAAAACATTTTCAGAGTAGTCATGTTGTGAAAAACTAACTATATTTCCCTCCATCTTATCCCGACCCCCACTTATTCGATTTTCTCCTTTGACCCTGTCTGCTTTCAAAAGTGTTTGCTTCTAACTACACTCTCCCCCAAATTCCCCTCCTTTTTATCATCCTCGTTCTTTTCCTCTTTCCCCACTACTTTCCTGAAGGATAAGATACCCAAATGAGTGTGTATGCTATTCCTTCCTTAAGCCAAATCCAGTGAAAGGTTGACTTATTCTCTTTCACCTTCCTGCTCTTCCCCTTCATTATAACAAATTTCTCTTGCCTCTTTTATGTGAGACAATTTAGCCTATTCTATCTCTCCCTTTCTCCTTCTCCCAATATATATTTCTTCCACCTATTTTTTTTTATTTTTAATTTATGTATTTTTAGTTTTCAACATTAGTTTCCACAAGATTTTGAGTTACAATTTTTCCTCTCCCCATCTTTCCCCTATCCCCACCCCAAAATAGCAAGCCTACCGAATATCCCTTCCCCCGATCTGTTCTCTCTTATATCCTCCTCCGTTATACCCCTAACTTCCTAGTAGGGCAAGATGGGTTTCTATACCCCAGTACTTGTATATCTTATTTCCCAGTTACATGAAAAAATAAACAACAACAATTTTTAAATATTTGTTTTTAAAACTTTGAGTTCCAGATTTTTTCCCTTCTTCCCTCTTCACCCACCCCCACTGGGAAGATAAGCAATTCAAAATAGATTGTACATGTGTAGTTACCTACATCATTTCCCTAGTAGTTATATTGTGAAACTATATTTCCCTCCCTCCTATCTTACCCCCCACTTATTCCGTTTCTCCTTTGACCCTATTCCTTTTCAAAAATGTTTGCTTCTAACTACCCTCTCCCCCAAACTGCCCTCCCTTCAATCCTCCCCGCTCTTATCTTCTAGTCCCCTATTATCCTGTAGGGTAAGATACCCAATTGAGTGTGCATGTCATTCCCTCCTTAGACCACATTTGATGAGAATCAGGTTGTCCCATTCCCTTTCACCTTCCTGCTCTTCCCCTCCATTGTAACAGTTTTCTCTTGCCTCTTTTATATGAGATAATTTACCCTAATGTATTACTCCCTTTCTTCTTCTCTCAATAAATTCCTCTCTCACCTCTTAATGTTACTTTTTAGATATCATCCCTTCATATTCAACTCATCCTGTACCCTCTGTATACATGAATATATAAATGCCCACACTCACATATATATTTATGTACACATAAGTCTTCCTATACATACATATATATGTATGTATACATATATGTGTGTATTATATATATGCACATATACATACATATTCCCTTCAACTATCATCATACTGAGAAAAGTTCAGCTATTGTCATATTGAGAAAAGTCTTATGAGTTCCATTTATCGTTTTTCCATGTAGGAATGTAAATGGTTCAAGTTAATAAGTTCATTATAATTTCTTATTCCTGTTTACCTCCTCATGCTTCTTTTACTTCTTGTATTTGAAAGTCAAATTTTCTGTTCAGCTCTGGTGTTTTCATCAAGAATGCTTGAAAGTCCTCTATTTCATTGAATGACCATATTTCCCCCTGTAGCATTATACTCAGTTTTGCTGGGTAGGTGATACTTGATTTTAGTCCTAGCTTCTTTGACCTCTGGAATATCATATTCCAAGCCCTTTGATCCCTTAATGTAGAAGCTTCTAGGTCTTGGGTTATCCTGATTGTGTTATCACAATACTCAAATTGTTTCTTCCTGATTGCTTGCAGTACTTTCTCCTTGACCTGGGAACTCTGGCATTTGGCTATATTATTCCTAGGAGTTTTCATTTTGGGATGCTTTTCAAGAGGTGATCAGTGAATTCTTTCAATTTCTATTTTGCCCTCTGGTTCTAGAATATCAGGGCAATTTTGCTTGTTAATTTCTTGAAAGGTGGTGTCTAGACTCTTTTTTTGATCATAGCTTTCAGGGTGTCCATTAATTTTTAAATAATCTCTCCTGGATCTATTTTCCAGGTCCGTGTTTTTTCCAATGAGATATTTCACATCGCATTCATTTTTTTTCATTTGTTTGGATCTGTTTTATAGTATCTTGATTTTTCATAAAGTCATTAACTTTCTTTGGCTCCAATCTAATTTTCAAGGAGCAATTCTCTTCAGTGAGTTTTTGAAATTCCTTTTCCATATGACAAAAATCAGCTTTTTAAAGCATTCTTCTCCTCATTAGATTTTTGAGTCTCTTTTGCCATTTAAGTTAGTCTGTTTTTTAAGGTGTTTTCTGCAGTTAGGTTGTTGACTTTCTTTTCATGATTTTCTTTCATCCTCATTTCTCTTCTCAATTTTCCCTCTACTTCTCTTACTTGATTTTCAAAATCTTTCTTGAGCTCCTCTATAGCCTGTGACCAATTCATATTTTTCTTGGAGAATTTTGATCCAGGTGTTTTGACTTTGCTGTCTTCTTGTGGTTCTGTTTTGATCTTCTTTGTCACTAAAAACAATTCTATAGCTTGATTTTGCTTCCTCTGTTGGCTCATCTTGCCAGTCAGTTACTTGATTTTTGCTATGGTAGAACTCTGATTCCAAAGTGGAGAGTGCTGTGTCCCAAATTTCTGGGGTTTTGCGCAGCTGCTGTCAGAGCTTCTTCTAGGCACCTGCCTCAGAACTGTGAGGAGGATGCCCTCTCCACATACACCACAAGCTCTGCCATGCCAGTGCTCCTTACTCAAGGAACAATACTCAAGACTATGACCCAAATCCAAGCAGGGCTAAGGAAGAGAATCCTGCCTCAGTGGCAGCAAAGAGAGTCCTGTGTTCACCCTCTGGAACATCTCTTGGTTCCTCCTACTATCTGTAGGCCTGGAATTCAGGAGGCAGCAGCCATGACAGCAGCTGTGACGAGGTAAGGGCTCTGGGAGCCCCTTGAGCTCACCTTGAGTTCTTGAGGTACAGTCTCTGGGAACCTCCCTCAGACTCTGATTAAATCATCTTGTTTGATGAGGCATTTACATGAGGCAATAAGCCTTACATTGTAGCTGGGCCCAGATGTCTAGACTAGTTACTACTAACTCTAGCCTAGTTACTAGCCTAGCCCTCATTGTTCATATTCTTCCCACCCTTGAGCCTATCAAAATATCAATACACCCTTGAACTGTCCTAGCCCACCACTGTCTGTAGCCTCCAGCAACCTCCCACCCTTAATCATTCATTGACCTCATTAACTCTTCCTGAAGACCCTCCCCAAACTCCTCCTCTAGACCACCCCTAGATTCCTCCCACAACCTTCTGTATATAAGACCCCATCCTGTCTTCAGGTTTGTGAGAGTGCCATAGAATGACCTAGCACAGACTTACTCTGTGTCAAATACAAGTGAACTTTTAATAAACCTTACTTTTCTTTGGCTGAGAGAAGACTTGAGTCGAATTCATTCGGCAGGACCTGGCATGTTGGTATTTTGGGGTTTCCAGAGCAACCCTAAACCTCTTAGTGTGTAACCTGTTCAGCTGCAGCCACTATCACCTCCAATGCCCCAGAGGCAGGTGTCAGACCATGCTCTTCTCTCACCTAGTTCCAACAGAGTTCTCCCACTGACCTTTTACTTTCTCTTTGGTGTTTATGGGTTGAGAAGTCTGGAAATCGCCACAATGTCACTGAATCACTCTGAATTTTGCTCTGGCTTGTGTGCCCCAGGGCTCATGTAGCACTGTGCTCTGCCTCGAGCACCATGCAATAGACCGTTCCTGTTGTTCTGCCATGCTGCTTTCAATGAGAGATTTGTTTCTCTATGTCACTTTGTGTGTTCTGTAGCTCTAAAATTTGTTTAGAGTCATTCCTTACAGGCATTAGAGGTGGTTTGAGTGGAAGCTCAAGCAAGTCCCTGCTTTTACTCTGTCATTTTGGCTTGCTCCCCCTTCGCCCGTTAAGATTTGAACCCAGATATTCTGACTAAAGAGTCCATGTTCTTTCTGTTTTACAATACTGTCTTCTACAGATTGCATTGGGAATGGTAGTATGGTAGATAGAGTGCTAGGCCTCAAGTGAGGAATATCTGAGTTCAAATCTGGCCTCAGACACTTACTAGAAGTGTGACCTTGGGCAAGTCATTTAACCCTTTTTTTTTTCCATTCCCTCATCTATAAAAAGAGCTGGAGAAGAAAATGGCAAAATACTTCAGTATTTTTGCCAAAAAAAAACAACAACAACAACAAAAACCCTAATACAGTCAGGACAAGCCAAACAACAACAAAAATGGCCTATCGATTCCTTGTATGCATCTGTATCTTTAGAGCTATTGTTAAGAATTATATTCTCAGCCAACATTGGTAGAACATGTCTGGAATCCTTGTATCCTATGAGACTGAGGCTAATAGATCTCTTGGGCTCAAGAGTTCTGAGCTACAGGAGGGCTAAATTTGATCAAATCTATATACTAAGAGAAACACTAACATGGAGAAACATGGGGAGAAAAGTTTCCCCAGAGTGACTAAAAAAGAATGAACAAACCCTACTTGAAAATGGAGCAGGTTAAAACTTCCAGGCATATCAACAGAGGGATAGGCCTATGAGTGGCCGGCCACTAAACTTTCAGCCTGGGATAGAGATGGGGGAGACCCAGTTACAATATTATGTGTATGTATAAATAATTAACAATTTCTAAATAATACATAATAATTTATAAATAATAAATAATTTTCCTGTTAATTATATATAAGTATACATACATGTAAACTGGATATGTAGGTATAAATATATATGAAACTGTATGCTATATAAATATATGTAAGTAATATATGATATGATACAATATATAACACAACAGAGTAGAATAGGATATATAAATATATATTTATATTGACACATTTTCATATATACATTTATATCTGCATACCCAATTTATAATAGCTATCTTTTTTATAGATTTACATATTTATATTGTGTTAGACATTTCTCTTCTCTTTTTTTCCATTCTTCCTCTTTCCACACTGTTGGTCCATTTTTTTTTTTTTTGCTGTTTGGAGGGCAGTTGGGGTTGTGACTTGCCCAAGGTCACATGGCTAGTTTTTGTGCTAAGTGTCTGAGGCCGGATCCAAACCCAGTTCTTCCTGACTCCAGGGCTGGTGCTCTATTCACTGTGCCACCTAGCCGCCTCAGAGTTAGTCCATCTTAACATTATTGACCATATACAAAAGATGCTGGGTTTTGCCTGTGAGCTTTAATACCCACCTTTGTAATATGGAGATGCTAATACATAGGATCATATATGTAGAGCTTGAAAAGACCATAAAGTTCATCTTAGAAATAATTTTACAAATGAGGAAACTGAGGCCCCAGGCGATTAAGTGATTGCCCAAGGTCACAAGGGCTTGAAAGCTGGGATTTGAAAACAAGTTCTCTGACTCCAGAGTTAATTCTCTTTTCACTGAACTAGCTTCTTCAGGACTGGTGTGAGAAAAGGGGTTGTAAACTCTAAAGCACCGTAGAAATTGGAGTCATTCGTTCAAGGCCTTCTATATGCTTTTGTGCCTCTGATGGAGATCATATTTTTCCTTCTCTTCCAATATGCTTTGGAAAAGAAGAAAGCCCATTCCAGTGCCTCCCCTTTGGCAGTTTTAATTTTGTTTTGTAATTAACAGTGACTAGTTCTAGAATTCCACTGCGGTATCTCTCAGTTTTGAATTTTCATCAAGTATTTTATGAAAAATTACACTCTTCTAAGGGACTGACATGGTTTGTTGCCATGGATAATTGTCTCTAAATAAACTCAGGGTAGTTAAGTGGCTATGAACAGATGGAAATAAAATCAATGGGAATTGACTATTGCACCTCTTAGCTCCCATTTGTTACCAGAAGCGTTTCTCTCTTTCTCTCCGTCTCTCTCTGTCATTTTGTCTCTCTGTCTCTGTTGGTCTGTCTCTCTGTATTTCTATTTGTCTCTCTTTGTCTCTACCTTTGTTTCTGTCTCCATCCCTCTCTATCTCCCCTTATGTGTTTCTGTCTATCTCTGTCTCTATCTCTTTCTGTTTTCTGTCTCTCTCTGTGATCTCTCTCTGTTGTCTCTCTGTCTCTGTCTCTCCTTTTCCTTTGTACCTAAAAATGTGAAAGTGTCAGCAGAATTTCCTCTGAGGGGCCTGCACATAACTGAGCTCCAGGGGAAAACAACCCCCTGCCAATTTGGCCTCATTCATGACCAGGAGACTAATTCCAGTCTTCTGTATACCATATGCAGTAATATCACAAAGGGATGCAGCTTTCCATGTGTCCAATGTCCCCAATGAATCTTGCAATTTGATGTAGTAATATTAGGGAATTTCAACCAGCTTTGTTTATTACTGTTTCTATGACCTTGATCAAACAAATTTAACCTCTAGGATCCTCACTTTCCTCATTTTTAACAAAAGTGTTAGACCAGATGTCTGTTAAGGTACCTTTCAATCCTAAAATCCAATTAAAAGTTTCATGTAGAAGGTGGTATTTAAGCTCTTTCTCAAAAGAAGCAAAAGATTCTATGAAGCAGAGATGAGAAAGGAGTGCCTTCCAGTTCTACACAACAATGTATTCAGATACATGGAGACAGCAAATAAAAAGTGGGTCAATGTGACTAGAACGTAGAATTCATGAAAGAGAAGAATGTGCAGTAAACCCAGAAAAGCACACTGGAGCCAGACTATGAAAGGCTTAGAAGCCAGACAGAATATTTTGTCTGCAAAGCAAGAGAAAAGGCAAACTCGGGAGTGTCTTGAGCATAGAAGTGACATTGTCAGACCTGTGCTTTAGGAATAGCAATTTGGCAATTGCGTGGAGGATGGATGGGAGAGAAGATAAAATGAAGGTAAGGAAACCAATTAGTGGGCTATTATAGGCAAGAGATGATAAGGGCCTGAATTAAGGTGTGTCACTGGAGAAGAGGGGATGAATGTGAAGTAGAAACTGACAAGACTTGGCAACTGATTGGATAGAGTGAGGGAGGATTAGAGAATGATTCTAAAGTTGTGATCAAGGGCAACTGCAAGCATATTGGTGTTCTAGTTAGAACGAGGGGAGGTTTGAAGGAAAATAAAATGAGATTAGTTTTTGGACAGATTGGATTTGAGATACGTTGTTAAATTAGGGGGAAAATCTCTTTTCCCCCTTTGGAATATGTACATATAATTCATGCATGCATGCATATACATATGTGTATGTATGTACATGTGGATTGTGTATATGCATGTTTCTATATGAATGTTCACATGCATGCATATACACATATATGTATAGCACACATGGATGCATATGCCTTATGTTGTAGATACATATATAAGTGTATATGTGTATATATACATATATAGACATAAATGTGCACACATATACCTATATATACCTGTATTATATATAATATATATTTGGTGATTTATATTTATACTGGGCTCTTTAGGCAAGCCTCAGTCCTATAACTAGCCCTTGGATCCCCTCCTTGTGTGCTTTAATATGCATGGCATTCATACCTACAATCTCATTTCAAACTGATTAAGGATGTCTTGGGTCCTTGTTATTGGTTTTGGTCCTTCCCTCAAAGAGGACCTGTGACATCATTCTTGAAGACAAAGCAAGTAAATAAGTACTGGAGGGTTAGAGGGCAGGAAAGGACCTTAGATTATCATGGAGTTCTTTATCCAATTGAAGGAACCAAGCCTGGGTGAAATGAATTGCCTTATACAAATTAATGGCAAAGTCTGACTTCTTGACTCCCGGTGCAAGGCTTTCCACTATGTAACCCCAGTCCCAAAACCAACTGGTATGGGACTCTCTCCGTATTGATGGAGGCTGATGGCCTGCACCTGTGTAAAAGGGTCATGCAGAGTTTGTGAGAGTGAGAGAGGAGAGCTCCTCAGGTGTCTGAGTTGCTGAGTCTCTTCAGACTTCAGGTGCTTCATACTTCCAGTTCCTAAAGAGAAGATGGACATTGCCAACCCCACTTCAGGTTGTTGAAGGAAAAAAAAAACTAGAAAGAAGCTAAATTGGAAGGAGCTGGTACTCTCCATCATGTCCCTGTCCCCAGACGACTACAGTAAAGATTTCAGCAAACTCTCTCTTGGTTGAGGTGCTACCTCATTCCCAATGGGAAACCTCCTTCATTAAGTATTGTCTGCTATACATTCTTCTACACATACTTTCTCTGATTTCTGTTTTGCTACAAATGTGAATAAATGGGTTTCTTGGCTAATTGCTGTTTGTGTGTGCATTGTGGAACTGGTATCTGATGGAAAAGAAGTCTCTCTTGGACAAGACTGAGGAGAGAAGAGGTTAAAAATGTCTGTTCTATTTCCCACACAACACCACCTCCATGCTATAGGTAGGGGACACCTCTGACCACTAGATGAAAGCATGCTCCTCACTGGCAGATGAGCTAGCCATTCACGCTTCCTTTATCCTTGCCAACTTGGAAACATTTTAGTAAAGCCACCAGTCAGTCAGTTTACAAGCATCTATTGTGTGCTGGAATACTAATAATAAAGCAGCTAGGTGGTACAAAGGATAGAGAACTAGTTCTGAAATTGGGAAAACTCATTTTCATGAGTTCAAATCTGGCCTCAATAATAATAAGCTGTTGGGGAGACCAGGTAGCACAGTGAGTAAGAGCACTGGCTCCAGTGTCAGGATGACCTGGGGATCGAATCCGGGCTCCAACAGTTAGCACCCACCCAGAAACACCTGGCTGCGTAACCTTGAGCAAGTTACTTAACCCCAATTGCTTAGGGGCGGCCGGGTGGCTCAGCGAGTAAGAACACTGGCTCCAGTGTTGGGATGACCTGGATCAAATCCGGGCTCAGATACTCAGCACCACACCCAGAAATAACTGGCCGTGTAAGCTTGAGCAAGTTACTTAACCCCCATTGCTTTAAAAATAATAACAATAATAATAATAAGCTGTGTGACCCTGGCTAAGTCACTGAGAGAAGTAATTATTTCTCTCTTATATTAATAATCAATTAATATCTGGACAGGAGTAGGGGAATCTAGGTTGCTTCCCCTCCCTTTATATTTCCTTATTCAAAGTCCAGTATTTATGAAGGGCATTGTCGATAGATGAGATTGCCCAAATACTCTGGTACATGCTTTTTGCCACCCCACCCCCCCAACTAGAAGGCTTTACAAAGAGAATCTAATCCAGATGAATTCCAGTTCATTGTGTTCTACTCTGGCAAGACTGAGTGGATTCCTCTTGTTTTTGTTCTTGTTTTTTTTTTTAAGAATTTATTTATTTTTTAATTTTCAACATTCATTTCCTTTTCTCCCTCAGAATTTATTTAGTTTTCACAGTCATTTCCGCAAGATTTTGCATTTCAAATTTTCTCCCCATCTCTCCCCTACCACCCACCCCAAGATGGCAAGCATACTGATTACCCCTTCCCCCAATCTGCCCCAGGAAGGGGGGGTCTGGATATAGAAATATTCTCTTTGTATAGGAGTAACATAATCAGACTCATGTACCCAGCCTCTCATTAGAATAAACTTACCTCTGAATATAATATTCATCCTCTCATTAATTTTTAACCAATCAAAGTTGATTGGGAATACCCACTTTTCTAAGGGTATCTAAACATTAAGTGACCTCCATGTTCATCTTCAGTCCTCAAGAGTGCACTAACCTTTTATGTTCATTATTCACTACTCATAATTATTAAAGTGTTTATTAATTACCCAGAAATTATGTCTCTCAAACTTTTCATTGGTCACATCTCTTAACCCTGTTTGCCTCAGTTCCTCATCTGTAAAATAAGCTGGCAAAGACAATGGAAAACCATTACAGTGTCTTTGCCAATAAAACCCCCAAAATGGGGCCTTGAAGAGTCAGACAAGACTGAAATGACTGAACAACCAAGAATACAAAGAATGATGAAAAAGAAAACCAACAGTCCCTAGTCTCAAGCAGTTCACAGGAGAAAGTAAATACATTTCCCAGAGCTTAAGTACTTTTCTACAAAGAAACTTCACCTGGATCTCTTGTATGCTTTCCTTGTCTAGTAGTGGAGCACAAAAACTAATCTAACACCATCAGGCTTTCCCTAGTTTGTATGTTGCCTATGAAGAAAAGCAGGCCACCTTATCAGAGTTATTGACAGGAGCTACTGCCTTCTAGTCCCACGGATCAACTGTCCTGTCTTCCCAATTGTTAGTAACAGGTGGAGTTGTTGAAAAAAAAGCTCCATGGAGAGGTAAGACATGAACAGGGTCTTGGAAAATGGGTAGGTGGAATGTAGTAGGAACTCTGATGTTATTCTGGTCCTGCTAATCTCACCCCTTCATTCTCCTTATCTGACATCATCTCTCCTGAGCTCAATCTTAACTCCTCTAAACCTGATGCTACCACAGACTAGTCTTAATCATGCCACAGATTTCGCACAGAGCCAGCATGAAAATCATTTTGGGGTAGTGTTCAGCGGCAAGGTTCTTTTTTTTCACTCCTAGGGGGTGGGAAGGAAGTGGTGGTGCCCCAGACCTTCAACTGTAGAAGGCAATTCCTTGATTATCTTACAAGTAACAGAATATTAGTAGCAACAGCTGCTGCTGAGCTCTGTGGAAGACTGACCTAAAGCTAGATTTCTTGGTGGACTTGAATATCCACCATCTTCTGGCGATAACTACACTGCTGGAAGTAATCACAGGAAAATTGAACTATCAAAAGTGACAGCTGGCATGGAATTTTAGAGAGCATCTAATCTAATCTCTTAATTTTTACATAAATTGAAACAGATGTCTAGAATGGGCAGGTGACTTCTCTAAGATGGTGCACCTTCTACTGAGACAGGCCTAAGATTCAGACCCAGATTTTCTGATCTCCAAAGTTGGGTGCTTTGTTGTTCATTCCTTATAGCATTTGTGTACCAAAACAAGAATACCTAAATAACATAGGCTCATAGATGTATATTGAAAGGGAACTTAGAGGTTACATAGTTCAACCTCCTGATGTGATAGATGAGAAAACAGAGGAACATGATTTTAAGTGACTTGATTTGCCTCAGGTGATACAGCTGAGATTTGAACCTATCTGACATTATCAGGGGTGGGAAACCTGCCTAGACCCAACACTCTTTGCACCACACCTCAGTATGGTTCCACACATTCAGATGTCTGAATAGAAGGTATGGCTGGATTAGGGTTCTTTTTGAATGACTTGAGTAGACACTGCTCTCATTAGCTGACCACATTAGTAGTGCCTTTCTCCAATGTCAATGTGGAAAGGCAGTAACCTTTGTTGGGCCCCTAGAGAGACCCATGGAATCACAGACTTCAAAGGAATAAGCTTTCCACTGTACCATGATGCCTTAATTAACCTCGTAAGTCATGAAACCTTCTTAAAATTCAGTTTCCTCATCTATAAAATGTGGATAATAATATCTAAAGTCCCTACTTCATAGAGTTGTTTTGAGTTTCAAATGACAAAAAATGGTACATGCTTTTCAACATGTTAAAGTGCCATAAAAATGTCAGAAATTAATATTATTAGGCAGTATGATATTTTAGGTATTGACCTAGCCCAGAAGAACTCAGTTCAAGTCCTTCTTCTGACATATACTAATCGCATGACCCTGAGCAAGTCACTAGACCTCTCAGAGCTCTAAGCAATTTTTTTTTTTAAAGCAATCGGGGTTAAGTAACTTGCTCAAGGTTACACGGCCAGTTATTTCTGGGTGTGGTGCTAAGTTTCTGAGCCCGGATTTGATCCCCAGGTTATCCCGACACTGGAGCTGGTGCTCTTACTCGCTGAGCCACCTGGCCGCCCACTCTAAGCAATTCTTGAAGACTAAAGTTCCTGAGATGGTGTTCTTTAGCCACATTCGACTCTATATGACCCCATTTGGGATTTTCTTGGTAAAAATACCTCTGGTATACAGGCCTTGAGTTCCAATCTTAGCCAAAAATCCCAGACTGAACAGAAGATATTTATAGAATAAGAGAATAACTTTGGGTTCTAGGCATATTTTATGGTAGCAATAAAATGTTTTCTTACCAAAATTCCTCAAGTCTGTCAGGAAAAGTCATTATGTGTCCTGTCCTAAATGTTATCATAGGCTTGCACTCATAAGCATGGTCCCAATATCTCTTTAGCTGTCTCACATTTTTCAGTTATTTATCCCAGCCCTTACCCCTAACCCTCCAGGACCTTTGACCAGTTTAGGTTTTCCTGGAACAGTCTCATTGAGGATTAAACCAAGCTATTTGCTTCTCAGAGTTACTATAGATGAATGACCAGACAAAAGCTGGATGCCAAACTGTGCAATGGCCTTGACCCTTATCAAATTGGAGGAGACTCTGAACTGATCAAGGATGTGTATGCATAGGACAAAGTCTATCTCTTGGAATAAACCAGATCTAAATCATCAGAAGGATTAAACACGAAATTATTTTTGAGGAAATATTCTGGGGAAAAAAAGATATTATCGCATTTTTGTTGTGACATTTTAAAAAGTTTGAGAGACATAGTTTCTGGGCAATTTAATCATTTTATTAATAAGGTCAGCAGGTTATTAATAAAATGGTGGTCATTTGGCCATCTCTCTTAGACCAAAAACCTCTGATGGCAGTGGGATCACAGTTTATATGCCCTTCAAAGAGTTCCTGTGGTGGCCCTGCTAAACTCTGATTAGATTAGTAAATGAGAGGTGGGTTACCTTGGGGTACATGATATAGGTCACTCAAATCTTGGTCAAAGAGACATCAATTTGCATATCAGCTATCTTGATAATAGGGAGAATCAACATTTTTTCTAGATTTTTCTGAGCAAACACAATGAGCAAGAATATAACCATTAGCCTAAACTTAAAATTTCTTTTACTGTCTGACTAGATCTTGGCCTAGGTAAATCCTTAAGAGAAATTTCCCACGCTGGTTGATTTCTGGATGAGGAGGTAGAAAAGGGGTAAAACCTTGTTCCTAATATAATAATTAGTTATTAAATATAAAGGAGAAATATTAATTTCTCACATTGTCAAGGGATTTTTGTCCCATCTGTTATACCTACTCCCTCCAAAAATGAAATAGAGAGAATCGAAAATGTTTTATTGTAAACATCTTTTTTATAAAGACAAGTAAAATCTTTAAGAGAAAATGTTCTATATTACTTTGTACTCCATTTAAACTTTATTCTATTCTTAACTACCCCTAAATATCTGTGGCATCATATGGAATTTATGTACGTGTTATATCTCTCTTTAAATAGCATGAGAGCAGAAGCCACATCTTAATTGTGTTTTTGACTTCTCCAATGTCAAGTACATGCTTTACACATAGTATATGCTTAGTAAATTAATTTATACATAGTATATGCTTAATAAGTTGTTATTAAATGAATGGCTATCCAGTAATTTCTCTTGCAAACTTTTTTCTATTTAAAAAATCTTTGGAATAAGATTTTAATATAAAACTATGTACAATATCATGTTTCTATAATTGCCATGTACTGTAAATAAAACTCATGTGAATTTCTGCTTATAGGAAACACTGCTATGTTCACAAGCAGAAAGACAATTCTTCACCAACTCTGTCGGTTTTCTTTTGTGAATTCTTGCTAGAAAAGGGGTGGATCTGCCCCATGTCTTCCTGAGTAGTATTTTAAAGACTGGGAGTTGAGTGGACACTGATAGCAACCTCTACTTACTTCTGTAAAGATCTGAAATAGAACTTGATGCCTGATTTACTCAAAAAGGTCAAGACACAGAGGCCTAAGGAAAACAAGGCTCTGATGTCAGAATGAATTAAGAACTTTACTCCTGCCATGTCTACAACCTTAAGATACCTGAGAGAGTAGAAAGAAATTATGCTTCCTTATTGAAAAGAAAGAGTTTGATACTGACCCCTTTTCTGATTCAAACTATCAATCTGTATATTATTTGTTTTCATGTATTTTTAAAACTTATTTAAATCATCCTCCATGAAAATCCTACTTCAATAGTTGATGTTAATATGGAAGCTTCCAAAGATTGTACCAATATATCCAAGCTCTGCCAGGTCCTTTGAAGCTAGAAAGAAAGAGCCTCAGAGGGCTGGCAGAGGGCTACCCACTAGGTAATGATGATGATGAAGATGATTATTGACATTGTTACAAAAAGCTATTTATGAAACCATCAAAAAAAGGCATGGAAGATTTGCAATATGCATCAGAATACAATCGAAACTAAAAAAAAAGAAAATCAAACCCTAGAAGTTTGTAAAATATAACAATTTTTACATAGATACTATTTTATGTCAAATTCAACTCAATTTTAGTAATAACAATCAGGTAAAAATCTTCAGATTGAAAGGTCATTTATGGGGCGTCCAGGTAGCACAGCGAGTAAGATCACCGGCTCCAGTGTCGGGATGACCTGGGATCAAATCCGGGCTCAGACACTTATCACCCACCCAGAAAAGTCTGGCCGTGTAACCTTGAGCAAGTTACTTAACCCCAATTGCTTAGGGGTGGCCAGGTGGCTCAGTGAGTAAGAGCACTGGCCCCAGAGTCAGGATGACCTGGGATCGAATCCAGGCTCAGATACTTAGCACCACACTCAGAAATAAATGGTTGTGTAGCCTTGAGCAAGTTACTTAACCCCAATTGCTTTAAAAAAAAGTCATTTAAAATTCACTCTGACTCAATGCTGTGATGAAATATGCACCTTCTGTATATATGTTCTGATGTACATACATACATGTCACTAGTTTATACTTTTTTTTTCTTTTTCATCAGAAAAATGACGCCAATAGCATGTTGCCTTAGGCTTCTATTACTATGGTTATTATGAAGATTTGTATGCCAAACATGACAACTAATGGGTA
>NW_027187347.1:6393622-6471178 GCF_028583685.1 Petaurus breviceps papuanus
AACAAACTGACTTTAAAGATACAAAGCATACTAAAGAAATATGATTGCATAGCTTTCAGTAGTGTCCAAATTTTTATTTCCCTTCAGTCTCAAAGGAAAGGGCAAACATATGTGTTTTCCCAAAGGGTTCATATTTTTTGGAACAATGGAAATCTCACCTCTACTAAGTAGAACTCAGAGATGTCAACACCTTTTAGGCCTGTGCTCTGATTCATCCTCCAAGAAAGACCCTTTTAAATGATCTTCCACACAGGGAAATAATTAGACCTAGTTAAATAATCCACAAGGCTGGGAGCGCCATGGGAAGAGGAGGCCCAAAGAATTTTTTTCTTTTCTTTTTTTTCCTTTTATGCTATCAAATAAAAAGATGTTACCCTGTAAGAAATTCTGATTTTAAGAAGGTCACTATGTATGTGTATCCCCTCTACAATACCCATTAAGTGTTCATCCTTGAAGTCCTTTAGTGAAAGCATCTCCTTAATTATCCCAAACTACTTCTGGATTGCTGTAACTATCAATATTTTCTTCATATCAATCCTAATTCTGACTCTTTGCAACTTAGAATCGTATGTGTATAGGCATACACACATATATGTGTACATACATGTGTGTTCATATAAACATATATCTGTACATGCAAAGATATTTTACCATTTTTGAGGCTGCCCCCTCTTAAATATTCTCTAGCATTCAGAACTGAAAACAATGTTCCAGATATAATCTAACTAGGGCAAAATACAGTAATACTATGGTCTCCCTAGTACTAGAAAATTTTCCTGTGCATGTACAGGTATAAAGTTATGTATGCTTATACCTAGTCCTGGAAAATTTTCCCGTACATGTACAGGTATAAAGATATATGTGCTTATAAACAGTATAATCAGTAACTTTAAAATTGGAATTTGTTATAAGATAGAATCGTTTCATTTTATAGTATGAAATATTTATATATGGAATGAGTAAATATATGAACATATAAAGATATGTACATATTTATCATAAATTATAGAGCCAGCTAGGTGACTCAGGGAAGCTAAATGATACAGTGGAGAAAGCACTGGGCCTGAAGTCAGGAAGTTCAAATCTAGCTTCAGATACTTATTTTTGTGTGACCCTGGGCAAGTCACTTAACCCTGTTTACCTCAATTTCTTCATCTATAAAATGAGCTGCAGAAGAATTGTCAAACTACTCCAGTATCTTTGCCAGGAAAACCCCAAATGGGGTCATGAAGAGTCGCACATAATTGAAAAATGACTGACCAACAACAATATCAAAATGCACATATATGCAATGAGCTTAAAACTGGAATTTATTGCACAAGTATGTATATACATGTTACATATGTATATGTATGTACTAAAATTGCATTCTGTCAGCATAGTAAATGTATAAGTGTTCAGTATAGAGTAAAAAGAGCAGGAAGTAAGATTGCAAAGGGGAGCCTAGAAGTCACATACAAACCATCCCAAATATCAAAGGAGTTTACAAATTTTATCATATATTAACCAAAAATCATATCCTCATAATATATGCTGAATCAGGGGAAGTCATCTAGGCTTCACTGTAGGAGCTTTTTGGTCCTGTGATATGTAAATCTCAGATAAGTTCCAGACATCTGCAATAAAACCAGCAGATCACCAAATGATGCTGAAAAATTTTGAGATGATCTGGATATGTTAATAAACTAATCCTCCGGTGGCACAGAAAAGAGTTAGTCTGTTCCCTTATAAAACCCTATCAAAATGATGCCTCAAATTTCCACCCCTGAACCCTCCTCCATTGCCATCTGGTCCATGCTGCAGAGAGCTCCCAACTTAAATCTACAGTTACATGACTATTCACTGTGCAGTGCCCCCTCCCCATTTTCTTTCCAACTGCTATCTGCCTTCCTTCACTTCCCTATCTCCTGTCCCCACTCCATAGTTTCTCTGTACTTCTTTTTGCTGCTTATCTCTATACTTCCTCTGCTTTCTGTGATTTCTAAGTCCCTACACCTTCTGTGCCTTATTAAAGTGGGATTACAGTCTCATTTCCCACTTCCATCTCTCCCAGTCAATACCCAAAGAACTGGTTGTGTCTGCCCTCATTTAATAAATTAATTAGCAATTCAGTGTGTGTGTCTGTGTGTGAGAGAGAGATCTTATCTATAATACTACAATTTTTTATAATTTTAGTATTTATAGTATTTAGTATTTATAAAAATTTATAATTTTATAAATTATAATTATTATACTATAATAATTTCCAGGAACAGGGATACCATAGTATTACTAATATTCTTCTTCTCTGGCCTCATTAGAATCTATCTGGAATCTTGTGTTCCTCTCTGAAGGCCACACTTTAGTAAGGGCATTTTTAAAGGGGAGGGCAACCTCCAGAATAGTGAAATATCTCAAATACCTGCAATGTGAGAATCAGCTGAAGAAAATGGGGAAGAGAAAACTTTAGCCTGGAGAAGAGAAAACTTAAGGGAAAATAGCATCACTGACACCAAATCTTTGAAGGACTGTAACACAGAAGAAAGATTAGACTTACTCTGCTTGGTGCTACAAGACAGAATGACAAGGCATGATTGGAATTTTCAGAGAGGCAAATTAGGTTTGATGTGAAAAAAATAGTACTGATAGTTATAGCAATCCAGAAGTAGTTTGGGATGACTAAAGAGATGCTGGGCTCTCTTTTACTAAAGGTCTCCAATGATGAACACTTAATGGGTGTTATAGAGAGGATACTGTTTTAGTGCCTTTGGGCTATGACTTCTGAGGGGTTCCTTCCAGCTCTGAGATCCTCTGAGATGAAAACCACAAGACACACAGAGAAAGCAGTTTCACTATTTTGCAGTCACATATGACATTTTGACTTCTTATTCAAATATTAACAAGTCTCACTTAACAAGTTCTGTATGCTGTGGTCCATGTTAATGAAACTGGCCAAGCATTGAGCATTTTTAAAATCCATTCAAATATGTCTGGGTCATATCACTGACTATACAGTCTCAGATCTGAAAGGTACCTTTGGGTCATCCATACAGCCTCCTCTTGAACATTAATCTCCATAACATACTAGACAAGTGATCATTCAGCCTTGGTGTAAAGAACTCAAGTTAGGGGAAACTAATTACGTACCTCATCCCAAATTAGGATAGCTCAAATTCATAGTTAGTTTTTAGGAGACAAACGTTAGACCTGAAAGACATCATCTAATCCCAAATCTCCATTTTATAGATAAGAAAGCTAACTTTAACAGAAATTCAATCAGGTATACACAAGCTAAGACAAGCCTAAACTTGTCTAGGAGGATTGTGTTTTATTATACTATTTTAGTCTTTACCAAGTATGTATACTCAGTTCTTAGTAATATCAATATTTCTATGTGATAAAAAAAGATAAATGCCTTACTTTTTTCATCCTAACATGGGTTATGGTTCTCTTTTCTGTTGTCCTTTAATATTCACATTCCATGCCTTTTTTTATCCATCACCATTTTTTTTTCTTTGTGGAAGAGTTGCATTTCTCATCGTCCAGCCAAAGAGAAAGAAAACTAACTAATTTTTGTAAGACATCCCCTTACAAAGGTGAATGTTACTAAATAATCACTTGTGCTTACATAACTATTTAAAATTTACACAAAATTTTTCCACATATTATTGTATTTGGGAGTCACTAAATGTATGATGCACATTTTTAAACTTTTTCTATTACCATTTTCTAGATAAGGAAATGGAGGCTCAGAGAAGTTGATCATGGCATACAGTTGGTGTCAGTAGCAGCATTTGAATACATGTCTTCTTATTCATAGACTACTTTGCCTTTTTCTACAGGTTCCCACTTGACTTATTCTAACATATTAAACCAGGGGTGGGGAACCTGGAGTCTCAAGGTCACACGTGGCCCTCGAGGTCCTCAAGTGCAGCCCTTTGACTGAATCCGAGTTTTATAGGACAAACCCTTTTAAGGGTATTTATTCTGTAAACTTTGGATTCAGTCAAAGGGCTGCACTTGTGAGCCACATATGGCCTCAAGGCCACAGCTTTCTTACCCCTGTACTAAATGGT
The DNA here is from genome assembly GCF_028583685.1 of Petaurus breviceps papuanus. Taxonomy (NCBI): domain Eukaryota; kingdom Metazoa; phylum Chordata; class Mammalia; order Diprotodontia; family Petauridae; genus Petaurus; species Petaurus breviceps. Next base: position 6,397,678 of record NW_027187347.1, read on the forward strand.
TATGTATGATTTCTAGATTCCCTATTTCAAGAAAGTTTTAATTACATGATATTTGCCAAGCTATGACTTACTATCTCAATGACACTGACATCTATAAATGGGTTATGATATGAATAAATCAGTTCTTGCTTTCTTATTTCCTGAGTTTCTTCTTATCCTAGAGAAGAAGTAACTATTAAAAAAATAAAAGAAATCACTACATTAAACCATATCAATGCAGGAAGCTACAGGTCCCAGAAAATGTGAATGATCTAGAAATTACATTCTGTAAATAAAAAGAAGGTTGATAAAAAATAATATTCATAAAACCCACTCTAAGTAATTAATTTAAATAGAAACAGCAATGGAGGTACTAATTACTCTGACCTTTGATCATTTGAATTAATTTAAATTATATTTAATAGGTCTCATTTTTTCAGAGGTTTACTTTAAAATAAAGTCATTAATTATATAATTTTATTATAATTTTTTAAAATAGTCCAATTTACTATGTAATTAACATTTGTCAATCTTTGCAGTATAAAAAGAGAATTTGGTTTATGTTGGGCTGGTTTCTTGTTACTTGGTGGAATTTTTAAATTTAGCTTTACATTATCCTTGCTCCAGTGATTAAAATAAACCCTGTTTCCTTGAGAACAGAAGATATAACTGATTGAAGCATACATATTACATTGACAAATTATGCCTTTCATAATATAGGCCATTATTATAAGGCTTATTCTAGCAATTATAAAGTTGAGTTTCCCTATTGGTTCCAAAGTTGCCTATGATAAAGCATAAAAGGGTCATTAGTTTTGCCTGATTTATGCTGTCCAATATCAAAGAAGCATAGAATGTGAGTGTTGGAAAGTACCTCAGATCTTCATTTTATTGATGAAAAGTGAAGGTCAGTTAATTTGTGTATATAAAGCACTTGATAATTTATAGAGATATGTGGAAATATATATATATATATATGTATATATATTACATTGCAAACTCATTGAGAGCAGAAACCTTGCATTATTTCACTGTCTTAAATGTAAACTATTATTTATTAACCCTGGCCTTCTAGCTCCAATTCCAATTAATCAATCAATACATATTTATGAAGAACCTACTACTTGCTAACTGGTATTGATAAAGACCACAACAATCCCTGACAAAAATTCCAAGAAATGATATTTTCCTTCCAAGTTATTGCCTCCAAAGGTAAGAGGGATAGGGACTGTACCTGTGATTTTGCTGGTATAGGGAATTCCCAGATTCGTTACCTCCCTCTACCAAGGCAGATAGGCATATCCGTCTCAAAGAGCCGCTTGAGGACTAAAAAGTTAGTAGAATTGCCCAAGGTCACATAGACAACTGTGTCAGAGGAAACGTTCCTGATTAGAGCTAACATTTATCTTTTATGGCAAATTACTTCTCATCACCTAATGAGGATAACAATATTGTAAAAGTTCTGCCAAACCACCACCTTTCCTTTTGATTCCCTATTTTGAATTCTATGTCTGTTGGTGGGGAGGAAAGTGAGAAACCACAGCCCAAAGTTTGGCATAAGAAAAAAAAAATGAAACAAGTGGCATACAACAGGAAAATAGGAGAAAGGGAAAGAGAGATGAATAAAGGAATAAAAAGGTAAATAGAATATTTGGAATAAATACATGAAAGGTAAGAAAAGCAGATACGTTGAGATAAAAGAGCAATACGCAGGGACAGGTATGAAAAAGGAGCAGAAGGAAATCTATTCAAAAAGTTCAATTCTCAGCACACCTCCACCTCTGTGTCTGCATGCACGGGCTTTCCTTTGATATCTTTGGGAATTGTGTATGCAGAGGGGAGATGTACTTGGCAGACAAGAGAGACTAGAGTTGCCAAAGGGGAGATAAGAAATGAAATATAAAATGCTGGGAGACCAAAAAAGGAAAAATCCAATGATCTTTTTTCTTCTGTCACTTTCTAAATTTGGAATCAGGTGGCCTGAATTGTATATACACACACATACATATATATATGTGTGTATGTATATATAAACACATACACATATACACACGTGTATTTATATGTGTGCTATGTATGGGTATATGTGCACACAAATATATATGCATGTATTCACATATGTATATACATGTATATTCATATATGTGCATATCCTCTTCAACAACAACACAATGGCGGATTCTCAAAGTTCAGTACCTAATATTTCCTGAAATATCTTGGGGCAGGTCCTAACAAAAACCTGTTAACCCTTTTCTGAAGGAAATCATTAAAATTAAGTTTAATAATAACAATAAGTTTTAAAAGGTAGAATTACATATATAGAAGTTAAGTAATTTGTCCAGGAACATAGAATAAAACATATAACTAATAAGCTCTATTAAACAAAGATGAATGAATGTATCCTTAAATCAGTCAAAAGCTATTCTGCTTTTACAAAGGTCCAAGTTTAAGCCAATAACTAAACCAACCCTAAACAGGGATATTGATGATGTCTGTATTTTTATCGTCTATAAGGGATGTTTTACAATTTTATGTGTATCATGGACCCCTTTGAGAGTAAAGCCTATAGGTCCTTCCTAAGAATCATATTCATGAAATGAGTAAGATAACTGTTCTATATCCATAAATAAACCATATGGCCAGAGAAATAATGTGGGTCCTGAAGTCAGGAAGATACATCTTCCTGAGTTCATATGTGGCTTCAGGCATTTACAAACTCTGTTTCTCTCGGCAAGTCATTTAAATTTTTTTTGACTTAGTTTCCTCATCTGTAAAATGAGTTGGAGAAGGAAATGGCAAACCACTCCAATGTCTTTGCCAAAAAAAAAAAACACCAAATAGGGTAATGATGAGTCAGAAGCAGCTAAGTGGCACAGCAGATGGGTGCTAGGCATGGAGTCAGTGAGACCTGAGTTGATCTCAGTTTCAGCTATGTGACCTTGGGCAAGTCACTTAACCATGTTTGCCTTATTTTCCTCTTTTGTAAAATGGTCTGGAGAAGGAAATGGCAAACCACTCCAATATCTTTGTTAAGAAAATAGAGTAGGACATAACTGAAAAAACTGAACAACAACAACAAAAAAAATGTAATTAAGCATTATCTATTGTTATCCTGGAGGCAGCTAGGTGGCACAGTAGATAGAGTTTGTGGCCTGGAGCCAGGAAGACTCATCTTCCTGAATGATTCCTGGCTTCAGACACTTACAAGCTATGTGACCCTGAGCAAGTCACTTAACCCTATTTGCCTCAGTTTCCTCATCTGAAAAAATAAGCTTGAGAAGGACATGGCGACCCACTCCAGTGTCTTTGCCAAGAAAACTCCAGATGGGGTCACAAAGGGTCAGTCATGATTGAAAAACAATCGAACAACTACATTGTATTCTGCATCATATTTAAAAAAACACATTTGTCAAGTGAGAGAATACATAAATGAATATATAAGACTAAAACCTGGTCTGAATTATGTTAAGAATGCTTTAAAAACTTACCTGGGAGACCACATACTATAAAATGAAATTACATTGTATGCCTAGAAACTATTAACTTCTAGCAACACAATAAGCAACCTTTAAGAATTCTTGATTTTTGTTGTTTACATCTAAAACTCCAAGAGAGTTAATTTCTATTCCTACATATTTTTGTCTTCATGAGTTTCATTTAATAGGAAATGACATTTTCAAACAAATGAATGAGATCTCTAACCATGCCCAGATCTTCACACTCTCTTGTCTAATCTATAATACATCTTTATGTCCTTAAAGCTTCCTAAAAATTATGCTGCTCTAAATTGCTTGGCTAGGTACAAGGCAGGATCTGCAACGCATCATGCTTTCCTTACCTCACACCCAGCTTGAAATTAGTTTAATTTTATGTATTATTTAGGCAAGTGTGATTTGTCTGAGTATTTAATTTGGCAACATAACTCAAATTTTGGCCTGGAAAAAGGACTTTCAGAGTTCGCAAACCTCACTATTTTGTATGGTAGCAAATGATGCCCTTCCCATACCATATGCAGAGACCTTGTGTGAGCAAACAGACATTGGCTCTTTATCCAGTTTCCTAAAATGGTCTTGAGTGCAAAATGAGAATACAGGAATTTCTTGAACTTGAAAAATAGTCCAATTCTGTCATTTTGCAAGTGAAGAAAATGAAACCCAGAGATGTTAGGTGATTTTTTCTAAGGTCTAGTAAATGTTTGAGGTCACATTTGAGCTCAAGAAAATGAGTCTTGTTGACTCCAGGTCTGGCACTCTATCCACTGTGCTACCTAGCTTCCCTTTAATAAGAAGAGGTGGGTGTCCAAACCCTTTGTTTTTTTCAAAATCATTATTTTGTCTCCATCTTGATTAAACTAGAGTGTTTGGGTTAATGAAGTAGTTGTGGTGAAGCCTTCATAAATTAACACCAACCAGCTTGCCTCTGCTAATGCTTGAGTAAAGTGGCATTTTATTTTGATTGTTTGTTTTTCTTTTTGGAGGGGGGAAGGTAGGGAAATTGGGGTTAAGTGACTTGCCCAAGGTCACACAGCTATTTTTTGTGTTAAGTGTCTGATTTGAACTCAGATCCTCCTGACCTCAGGGCTGGTGCCCTATTCACTGTGCCACCTAGCCACCCCTACAGTGGCATTCAAAAGAAGAACGACGTCTTTATTCTAACAGAAGTAAAATCCTTGGAATGTCTGATCAGCCCTTGAGAAAGATTTGGTCTTCTAGATCAGAGGAGCTACTGCTGGACTGTCACCCCCTACCCAAATGGCAGCTGATTCCAGTGGCAGAACATCAATAGACTAGTTGTTAATACCTTTTCTAGGTTTAAGAATAGAAGATAACTCCCTGAAGATCATCTTCAGGAACTCTGATATTTTCCCCCTTCCTAGGGAGAAAAATATATAGTTTGAATTGGTCAAATGTGACATAGTGCAGCCCAAAGTGAAAATATGGTCCCTAAAGGAAGATATGACTAGAGGGGATGTGGGAAAATAAGTACACTAATGAACTATTGGTGCAGCTGTTAACTGGTCTAACCATTCTGGAGAACAATTTGGAACTATGCCCAAAGGTTTATAAAATTCTGCATACCCATTAACCCTGCAATACACTACTGGGTCTATATTTCAAAGAGATCAAAGCAAAAGGACCTATATTTACAAAAATATTTATAGCAACTCTTTATGTGGTGGCAAAGAATTGGAAACTGAGGGGAGGCCCATCAACTGGGGAATGGCTGAACAAGTTGTGGTACATGATTGTGATGGCATATTATTATGCTCTAAGAAATGCTGAGAAGCATCATTTTCAAAAAATGTTGGAAGACTTATATGAACCGATGTAAAGTGAAGTGAGCAGAATAAGGACATCATTGTACACAATAAAAACAATAACCTAAGGATGATTGACTTTGAAAGACTTAGCTACTCTGATGAAAACAATGATCCAAGACAATCCCAAAGGACCCATGATGAAAAATGCTATTTCCAAAGAGAGAACTGATGAATTCTGAGTACAAATTAAAGTATAATAATTTTCACACTTTGTTTTTCTTGCTTTTTCTGTGGCATGGCTAATATGGAAGTATGTTTTGCATGATTTAATATGTATAGTCGATATCATATTGCTTGACTTCTCAGTCTCTGTAGGCAGGACTGGAGGGAGGGACAGAATTTGGGAATCAAAAGAAAAACAACAAACAAATGTCAAAATATTTTTTTAAAGAAGTGACCATGGCTAAATCACTTAATTTGTCTGTTTTACTTTCCTCGTCTGTAGAATACAGATAATTGCCCCCATTTCCATCTGAAATGCAACTTCTTCAAGAAGTCATTGTTGATTTCCCCTGTTCTGTGTCTGTGTATTTGATATCCTATTTTTATTTATCATTGAAAATATCATAGCCTCCAAATCCCTTTGTGTGTAATTGTGCATGTATCTTATATCCTGCATTTATTTTTCTGAGAATATATTGTATCACCTCAATAGAAATTTAAATTACTTGGTGTTCAGGGACTATCTTGCTTTTTAATTTTTATCCCATCTCCTAGGCCTGGCATATTGTATATTAATAAAGGCATGTCTGTTGATTGATAATATGCTATCAATCTCCCAGTTATTGTGAGCAAGGTGCTTTGTAAACATCAAAATGCCATATAAATATAAGTATCATTATCACCTTGGTGAAAAACCTCAAAAATAAAATAAAATAATAAAAAAACACAATTCTAGAATTGTCTCTCCTCTTTTGTGACATGTTAATGACTACTAGTAAACTGACTATATGAATGAAAAAATGATCTATATAGCACAGCTTGTTAAAGACCTGAGTTCAAACTTCCCCCTTTTACTACCAGTATAACCTTACTTCAATCCCTTGATTTCTCTGTGTGTTTACTCATCTGCTAAATGAGGGAACTGCATCAAATGGCTTCTAAATTCCCTTCCAAATGTAAATCTACAATGCCATAAACTTATAAGTTCTGATGCTCAAAGTCACATAGTATTTGCCTAGATTTACAAAAGTGGTTATTAAGAAACCGAATAAGACATTTAGCTTTCTGTCTGTATCTGGGCACATGCAGATAAATAGCGAGAGAACAATGTACTGAAATTGTATGAAAGAGGAAAGATGGACAAATACAGAAATGGATTAAGGAGAGACAAGGGAAAGACTGGTAAAGGGACTTTCAGAAGATATTCAGGTATGATTTCCAAATGTCTTGAATCAGAAGAAAATAATGAAGCTTCTTCCAAAAGAGAACTGGAACACCTTTGTTGCCCCAATTCTCCCCATGACAAACCTTAGAGCAAAAGCTCCTTAGACAGCTTGGTTTGGAAAGAAGAGCTTGAATGTTACTTCCTGCAACTGATAAGGATTAATGTTAGAATAGTGGTGTCCTTGAGGGTGTCTTCTAGGAGAGAAAAGATTTTCCCATTCTTTCACCTGCCTGTTGTCTTAAAGCTCTGCCAAATGTAAATGTTATGGCCTGAATACTTCATGTTCTATTTTGAATGAGATTCTTGTTTCCTCCATTCTTGGTTATTCCTGTCATGAGTATAGTTGCCAGCATAGCATGTCTCACCAGGAAACTGAATCATATTTACCATGACTGTTAATACCATTAGTCTAATTAGGAAACAATTGTCTTGAATCTGAACAGTTTGGTTCATTGACAAGGGCCCTGTAGGGAGCTAAATGAACCAATTCTATCTTTCTGTCTAGGAAAGCAGGTCCTAAATCCCTTTATTAGAAACAAAAGCTGACATTTGTAAATGTTCCCCCACTCATTGGTTTTGAGATATTATTGTTCAGTTGTGTTTGATTCTTTGTGAGCCCATTTTGGGGGTTTTCTTGGAAAAGACATCAGAGTGGTTTGCAATTTCCTTCTCTAGTTTATTTTACAGATGAGGAAACTGAGGCAAAGTGACATGCCTAGGGTCACATAGCTAGTAAGTGTCTAAGGCCAGATTTGAACTCGGGTCGTCCTGAGGCCAGGCTTGGAACTTTCTATTTACTGTGCCACCTAGCTGCTCAATTCATTAGTTTTCTAAATGAGTTCCATACAGCAGTTATGGTTAAGTGAAGTAAACTCACAGCCTTATGACTAAGTTACCGACAGTCCCAATGGGCTCCAGGTAACCAGGAAGAGAAAGACAGTATATAAAACACTTCTTTTTTAAACTGAAGAGAAGAGTGAGACAGAAGAAGACTTCAATCAATCAATTAAACAGCATTTATTAGCCAATTACTATGTGCCAAGCATTTTGCTCGGTGAATGACATCCAAGGGAAAAATAAAACAGTTTTTGCCCTCAAGGAGCTGGGATGGCACCAAAATAGATTTCTGAGATAATAACACCCTGGTTTGAGATGTTCAAAACCATTCCTCGATTTCCCTGCTGAACCCATTCACAATAGCTACTGATTTAATGATGATTCCTGTCATGACCTTCTATCAACTCTTTACCTCATGATAAATTTAGATTATTTTTTCTCACGTTTGCCTCCAGATGAGGAAATGTTCCTCCTTTATAGGAGGCTTTAAATATTTTATTTCAAGACTTCCCAGGGTGGAGCCAAGATGGTGGAACAAAGAAAGCACTCAAATGAACTCTCCAAACATTCCCCTCTAAAAGAACTTCAAAATAGCACCTAAAATTTAATTTTGGAGCTGCAGAGTCAACAAAAGGTCAGAGTGGGAAATCATTACAGCTCAAGGCAACACAGGAGGGTGGAAAGAGAGATGATGCAGAAAAAGAGACCACATGAATGAAACATCAGTGGTGACAGAAACAAAAGCAGCAACAACTTCAGAAAGTCTCAAGCAAGAGACAGGGAGAGGATTTGACAAATAATCAGAAAGATATTAGAGGGTACCCCTGTGCCGGCATTAGATACAGGGCCAGACAGTATTTGGCAACTCCATGGTCTATACCCACTTCTGGACCATTGTTCAGGGGTGCGGAAGAGCACTTTCAGGCAAAAGAAGCGCTGAAGGTTTGTATCATTTCAGGCCTCAAGGCATCACGGAACATGAGTAACAGTATCACTTCCAGTCTGAAGGGAGAAGGGGCCCCAAGAAGCAGTACCAATTGCAATCTCAAGAGATCTGAGGCCCTTGTAGTGTAATGACCAGAGTACACAACAAGAGAAGTGACTGTACCTCTCCCCAGATCACACCACCTTGGAAGCACTGAAAGTTTACCAAACTCTGGAATTACTTCTGAAAACAGCAGTATGAAAACTTGAGATAGGAGCAGAACAGACCCCCAACATTAGCATAAAGTTCCAAATCAAGAAATAATGTGGGAAAATGAACAAATAACAAAAAAAGAATCTGACCATAAAAAGCTACTATGGTGACAAGGAAGATCAAAACTTAAAGTAAAAGAGGCAGGCAAGGAAGCAATGGTGCAGGGAGGAGGCCTGATCAATGAAGGGGGAAAGTTGTCCCACCAACCACAAGGGCCACTACCAGGCCTATTAACCAAGGGTTGGGACTGGAAAGAGCAAGGTAAGAACCAAAGGAAAGGCCCCTGTGCAGGACAGCAAATACTACTGGGACTACTACTCCATAGCTCAGAAATTTTTAAAAAGCCCCTATTGGGACCTCCAAGGATCAGGATGGCAGAGGGAACCCAGCCTGCTCCTACCCCCCTCCCCTCCCCAAAAGCATAGTAACTATGTAACAGTAAAGGTTTGGGAACCCTAGAGGAAGTGTGTGGCTAGGGTCCTGCCTCAAAATGGGTAGAAAGCAGACTACAAAGACTCTGGAGTCCTACTATCCTCAGGAGAAAGAACCAAACTCAGAGGGAGACAATGTGGACTCCACACCCACAGCTGAAATATCTACAGGGAAAGGGTCCCAAGCACAGAAAGCTCTCCTAGATAAGCTCAAAAGGAACTTTGAAAAACAAATGAGAGAGATAGAAAACAAAATGAATAATTCTTTTAAAATCAGAATTGCAGAATTAGAAAAACATTATAATGAAGAAAACAGCTCCTTAAAAAGAAAAGTGTATGATATGGAAAAGGAACTCCAAAAACTAACCAGGGAAAATGATCTGCTAAAAACTAGAATTAACCAAATTGAAACAAATCACTCTATGAGGAACGAAGAATTAATCAAACAAAACAACAAGAATGAAAAATTTAAAAGGAGGTAAAATATCTCAATGGAAAAATAAGTAACCTGTAAAACAGATCCAGGAGAGATAACCTGAGAATCATAGGCCTACCAGAAAATCATGATGAAAAAATGAGCCTGGACAACATTCTCCAAGAGCTCATTAAGGAAAACTGCCCTGAGATACTAGAATCTGATGGTAAAATAGAAATCGAGAGAATCCACCAGATGCCTGCTGAAAGAGATCCCAAATTGAAAAGTCCTCAAAATGTGGCCAAACTCAAGAATGACCAGGTAAAAGAGAAAATACTTCAAGTGGCCAGAAAGAAACAATTCAAATATCAAGGAACCACAGTGAGGATCACACAGGATTTAGCAGCCTCTATACTGAAAGATCACATGCAGTGGAATTCAATTTTCTGCAAGGCAAAAGAGCTCAGGTTAAAACCAAGGATCACCTACCCAGTGAGAGTGAGCATATTCTTCCACACAAAGAGATGGTCATTCAATGATATAACAGATTTCCAGTCCTTCCTGATGAAAAAGACAGAGCCCAATGGAAAATTCAACCTCCAATTACAAGATGCAAGAGTGACATAGAAAGGTAAACAAGGAAAACACACACACACACACACACACACACACACACACACATACACAGTGCTATTTAATAAGAGCAAACTGTTTATAGACAAGTAGAGGGTATGAGTATAAATTAAACAAAATGACGATTAAAAAAAATCTTATTATGGGCTACAAAGGGACTGCAATTGGAGAAGAGGAATGAATGAAGTGGATAAGGGTATACTATGCCACACAAAGAGGCATAAAAACAATATAGCAGAAGAAAAGAAGGGAGGGAGATGAGTATCATATGAGCTTTTCCCTCATTGGGTCTGGTACAAGGAGGGAATAACAACTAGTTAAGCTTAGGACTCTATGGAGAAGAGATGCAAAAAAGTATCATTTAAGAGAGACAGAGGAGAGGGAGAAGAGCTTCACATGAGATTTGTTCCTGACACTCTAGGTGCAAAGAAGGAATAACATACTTCGTAAAGTATACAAATATCCTACAGGCAGTAGGAGGGGAAAGGGCTATAGTAGGGAAGGAAGAAGTAAGAGGGAAGGGGAGGAAAAGGGAGGGGAGCTGATAAGGGAATACTGAGGGAGGCGGTGGTCAAAAGGAAAACTATTAAGGAAGGGAAGGGAGAAGGGGAGAAAAAATATAAGCATTAACAGGGGAGGGAATAGGACGAAAGGAAAGAAACAGATAATAATCATAATTTTGAATGTGAATGGAATGAACTCTCCCATAAAACAGAGGCAGATAGCACAATGGATTAAAAATCATAATCCTACAATATGCTGTTTACAAGAAAAACATCTGAAACAGAGGGATATACACAGGGTAAAGGTAAAAGGCAGGAGTAAAATAAATCATGCCTCAGCTAAAGTAAAAAAAAAAAAGCAGGGGTAGCAATCCTTATCTCAGATAAAGCAAAAGCAAAATTGGCCTAATGAAAAAAAGATAAGGAAGGAAACTATAACCTGTTAAAAGGCACCATCGAGAATGAAGCAATATCATTACTCAACATATATGCACCAAGTGGTATAGCATCCAAATTCCTAGAGGAAAAGGTAAAGGAATTAGAGGAAGAAATAGATAGCAAAACTATACTAGTGGGGGACCTTAATCTCCCCCTCTCTGAACTTGATAAATCCAACCTCAAAATAAGCAAGAAAGAAGTTAAGGAGGTGAATAGAATTTTAGAAAGGGTAGGTATGATAGATCTCTGGAGAAAACTGAATGGGGATAAAAAGGCATATACCTTCTTCTCAGTGGTTCATGGCACATACTCAAAAATTGACCATGTACTAGGAAATAAAAACCTCACAATTCAGTGCAGAGAGGCAGAAATAATAAATGCATCATTCTCAGATCATGATGCAATAAAAATCATAAGCAATAAAGGGCCATGGTAAGAAAGACTAAAAACTAATTGGTAACTAAACAATTTAATCCTAAAGAATGAGTGGGTCAAACAAGAAATCATAGAAACAATCAGTAACTTCATTCAAGAGAATGACAATAATGAGACAACATACCAAAATTTCTGGGATGCAGCAAAGGCAGTTCTTAGGGGAAGTTTTATATCCCTGAATGCATGCATGAGTAAATTAGAGAAAAGAGAGGTCAATGAATTGGGCATGCAATTGAAAAAGCTAGGGGAAAAAATTTGAAAATCCCCAATTAAATACCAAATTAGAAATACTGAAAACCAAAGAAGAAATTAATAAAATTGAAATTAAGAAAACTATTCAATTGATAAATAAAACTAAAAGCTGGTTTTATGAAAAAAAAACAATAAAATTGATAGACCCTTAGTCAATATGATACAAAAAAGAAGAAAACCAAATTATGAGTATCAAAAATGAAAAGGGTGAATCTGCCACCAATGAAGAGGAAATTAAAACAATAATTAGAAATTATTTTGCCCAGTTGTATGCACATAAATTTCACAATATTATATTTACAAAATACAAGTTTCCAAGATTGACTGAAGAGGAAGTAAATTACTTAAATAACCCCATCTCAGAAAAAGAAATTGAACAAGCCATCAGTCATCTCCCTAGGAAAAAATCTCCAGGGCCAGATGGATTTACTAGTGTATTCTATCAAACACTTAAAGAATAATTGATTCCAATACTCTACAAACTATTCGGGAAAATTAGTGAAGAAATTATGAAACAAATATGGTATTGACACCTAAATCAGGAAGAGAGAAAACAGAGAAAGAAAATTATAGACCAATCTCCCTCATGAATATAGATGCAAAAATTTTGAGTAAAATATTAGCAAAAAGACTACAGCAATTTATCACAAGAATAATACACTTTGATCAGGGAGGATTTATTCCAGGAATGCAAGGATAGTTTAATATTAGGAAAACCATCAATATAATTGATTATATCAACAATAATACTCGCAAAAACCACATGATTATCTCAATAGATGCAGAAAAGGCTTTTGATAAAATACAACATCCATTCCTAATTAAAAACAATAGAAAGAATTGTAATAAATGGAGCCTTCCTTAAAATAATAGGTAGCATCTATTTAAAGCCATCAGCAAGTATTATATGTAATGGGGAGAACCTAGAAGCATATCCAATAAGATCAGGGGTGAAACAAGGATGTCCACTATCACCCCATTTATTCAAACTGGTACTAGAAATGTTAGCAGTAGCAATTAGAGAAGAAAAAGAAATCAAAATAGTCAAAGAAGAAACCAAGCTCTCACTCTTTGCAGATGATATGATGATATACTTAGAGAATCCTAGTGAATCAAGTAAAAAACTACTTGAGACTATAAATAAATTTGTCAAAGATGCAGGATATAAAATAAACCCACTTAAATCCTCCGCAATCCTATATATTTCTAATGAAATTCAACAGCAAGAGATAGAATGAGAAACCCATTTAAAGTTACTGTAGACATTATAAAATATTTGGACATCTATCTACCAAAACAAACCCAAGACCTATATGAGCACAACTACAAAACACTTTTCACACAAATAAAGTCGGATCAAACTAATTGGAAAGACATCGATTGCTCATGGCTGAGTTGAGCTAATATAATTAAAATAACAATTTTACTTAAATTAAATTATATATTTAGTGCCATACCAATCAGTTTACCAAAAAACTACCTTATAGGGTTAGAAAAAATAGTAACAAAATTCATTTGGAAGAACAAAAGATCCAGAATATCAAGTGAATTAATGAAAAGAAATGCTAGGGATGGTGGACTAGCTATACCAGATTTTAATCTGTAGTATAAAGCAGCAGTCCTCAAAAGTACTTGCTACTGACTGAGGAATAGAGTAGTGGATCAATGGAATAGATTGGGTACACAAGACTCAGCAGTCAATGACTATAGTAAACTACTGTTTGATAAACCCAAGGACCCCAGTTTTGGGGATAAGAATTCACTATTTGACAAAAAAAATTCTGGGAAAACAGGAATATAGTATGGCAGAAACTGGGCATAGACCATTATCTAACACCATATACCAAAATCAAGTCTAAATGGGTGCATGATCTAAGTATAAAGGCTGATACTTTAAGCAATCTGGGAAAGCAAGCAATAGTTTACCTGTCAGATTTGTGGAGAAGGGAAGACTTTATGACCGAACAAGAATTACAGGGAATTATAAAATACAATATGGATAATTTTGATTACATGAAATTGAAAAGCTTCTGTACAAACAAAGCCAATGTAACCAGGATTAAGAGGGAAGGAGAAAATTGGGAAAGAATTTTTACAACCTATGTCACTGATAAAGGACTCATTTCTAAAACACACAGAGAATTGAGTCAAATCTATAAGAATACAAGTCATTCCCCAATTGATAAGTGGTCAAAGGATACGAACAGGTAGTTTACAGAGGAAGAAATTAAAAATATTTATAAGCATCACTGTTAGCCGTATCATTCAACTTGTTTAAAGATTAAATGAAAAGCACCACATAAAGCCTGAAAAGTATTTGTAGTTGGAATTTTGTGGTAGAAAATACTTAGAAACAAACTTAATGCCCATTGATTGTAAAATGGCTCAAAATTATGGTATGTGAACATAAGAGGAAGTTGCTGTGATGAATAAATTAAAATATGGGGAATTTAGAAAAAAAAAGTATGCAAATATGTATATAAAGAGTTAAGCAAAGAAAATGAGTGAAATGATATACACAATATAATAAACAATATCAATAAAATAAACTTAAAGTGAAAAAGACAATGTTATAAAAACAGCTGCATACAAAGTTTCAAAAGGAGGAAAAGATGAATTGGACAGAAGTCCTAAAAGCATTCCCAAAAGTGCTAAAAAATTATTTTCAAAACCAGCAGTAAAAGAAAAGTTAGGTAAGGAAATAAAAGCAAAGGAGAAAAAATGTGAAAAAAAAGTTTTAACAGTTGGGTTAAAAAAAAAACACAAGTACTGAATAAAATAACATCTTAAAAAAAAGAAGTAGCCAAAAGGAAAAAAAGGAACAAAAATTCATTGATGAAAAGAACTCCTTAAAAAGCTGCATTAGCTAAATGGAAAGAGATACAAAATTTCACTGAAGAAAATAATTCCTTAAAAATTATAATTGGGCAAGTGGGAGTTAATGACTATGAGAGATCAAGAAATCATAAAACAAAGTCAAGTGAATGAAAAAAAGAAGAAAATGTGAAATATCTCATCAGAAAAAACAACTGAGTTAGAAAATAGAATTAAAGAACTAATTTAAGAATTTTTATGATATCCAAAAACCATGATATTTTTTAAAGGAGCCTAGACATCATATTTTAAGAAATGATCAAGGAAAACTGCCCTGATATCCTAGAACCAAAAGATAACATAGAAACTGAAAGAATCCACAATCCCCACTTCAAAGAGATCTCAAAATAAAAATTTCCAGGAATACTATAGCCAATTCCCAGATCTCTCAGGTCAAAACAAAAATATTTCAAACAAAAAGAAAAAAAATAATTCAAATACTTTAGAGCCTGTCAGGATCCCCCCAAAATCAGTAATTACCACATTAAAAGAGCAGAGGACTTGGATTATGATAATGTGAAAGGCAAAAGAGCTATCATTACAAACATGAATGGCTTACCCAGAAAAACTGGGTATAATCCTTTAAGGGAAAAAAAATTATACTTAATGAAAGAGGCCTTTTAATCATTCCTAATGAAAAGACCAGAACTGACTAGAAAATTAGACTTTAAAATACAAGACTGAAGACAAGCAAAAAGAGATAAATATCAAAAAGAAATCATAAGGACTCGATAAGGTTAAACTGTGTATATTTCTATACAGGAAGATGATAGAGGAATTTTCTAATTACTTTGGGACAGTTAGAAGGATTCAACATGAAAGGAGGGTTGGGAAGTGAGTCAATTATATTGGAATGATGTAAAAATATGGATAGGTAAGAATGCCTTGAGAGAACGGAGAGGCAGAATTGGGAGGGTTATCTCATATAAAAGATCTATAAAAGGAAGAGCTTTTACAATGGAAAGTAAAATGGGGTTGGGGTGTGGTGGGCAATCTTTGAACCTCACTTATATCTGACTTGATTCAAACAGGGAAGCTACACATACATACTTAGTTGCTAATAAAAATCTATCTTAGTGGGCAGAGCCAAGATGGCAGAGTAAAAGCAGGAACTTTCTTGAGACCCCACTCCAACCACCTCCAATACCTATACAAAATGACTTTAAGAAAATTTTAGAGCTACAGAACCCACAAAGTGACAGAAAGAAACAAATATCTTGCTGAAGGCAGCC
The DNA here is from genome assembly GCF_028583685.1 of Petaurus breviceps papuanus. Taxonomy (NCBI): domain Eukaryota; kingdom Metazoa; phylum Chordata; class Mammalia; order Diprotodontia; family Petauridae; genus Petaurus; species Petaurus breviceps. The sequence continues at coordinate 6,413,612 of NW_027187347.1, forward strand.
TGGAAAGCTGAAAGAGTGATCTATCACACCACACTGGGAACTGAGTGCAGTCCCACAGGAACTTTTGGGGCCCAGACCCATAGTAGCCCCGACCAGCACCATAGACTGGCCAGAGCAGACTTCAGGAGAGTTAATCACCAGCAGCTGTGGTAGTTTCCATATTTTTTTAAATCCATAAACACCAAAGAGAAAGTAAAAGGTCAGTGGGGAAACCTGTTGATCCAAGGTGAGAGAAGAGCTCAGTCCAGCCCCTGCCCCCGCGTTGAGAGGTGCCTCGTGGCGTGGTGACTGCAGCTACTGCCATGTGGATGTCTCTGGAGACCCTGACCTGCAGATTATAAGGGGATCAAGTGAACATTCAGAAGCTAATCACTCTTGCCTTGACCTACTTGGATCTGGGTCGCAATCTTGGGTGTTGGTCCTGGGGTGAAGAACACTTATGTGCCAGATCGTGTGGTGACTATAGAAAGGGCACCCTCCTCATAGCTCTGACAGCAGCTCTGACAACTGTGAAAACCCCAGAAATTTAGGACACAACTCCCTCCATTCTGGAAGCAGAATTCTACCATGGCAAAGAGCTCAAAAGTCAAGTAATTGGCTGACAAGATGAGCAAACAGAGGAAGCACAATCAGACCATAGAATCTTTTTGGGGGAACAAAGAGGATCAAAACATAGAACCAGAAGAAGACAGTAAAGTCAAAACTCTTGCATCAAAAGATTCCCAGAGAAATATCAACCGGTCACAGGCCATAAAGAAGCTAAAAAAGGATTTTGAAAATCAAATAAGAGAAGTAGAGGAAAAATTGAGAAGAGAAATGAAAGTGATACAAGAAAATCATGAAAAGTGAGTCAACAGCCTGACTAAAGAAAATAATACCTTAAAAAACAGACTAATTAAAATGACAAAAGAGGCCTGAAAAGCCAATGAGGAGAAGAATGCCTTAAAAAGCCTACTTGCCCAGATGGAAAAGAAATTTCAAAAGCTAGCTAAAGAGATTAATTCCTTCAAAATTAGATTGGAGCAAATAGAAGCTAAGGACTTTATGAGAAATCAAGATACTATAAAACAGATCTAAACAAATGAAAAAAACAGAAGGCAATGTGAAATATCTCATTGGAAAAACCACTGACCTGGAAAATAGATCCAGGAGAGATGAGAGAAAATAGAAGATGGGTTGATGAAAGGGAGGGTAGATAAAAGAAGGCAGTGGTCATAAGCAAAATAGACTATAGAAGATGGACAGGATAAAAAGAAAGAAGGACAAATAGAAGAAAATAGGAAGAAGTGAAATGCACAGTAATCATAACTGTTAATGGGAATGGGAACTTACTCATAAAACAGAATCTTGTAGCATAATGGATTAGAAAGCCAAATCCAATAATATGTTGTTTACAAAAAATGCCATGGAAACAGAAACACACATCGAGTTAAAATAAAGGGCTGGAGCTGAAATAAAAAGGCAGGGGGAGCAATCATGATGTCAGAAAAAGCAAAAGGAAAAATTGACCTAATTAAAAGAGATAAGCGGGGAAACAACATCTTATGTAAAGCACCATAAACAATGAAGTAATATCAATACTAAACTTTACATACATATATATATATATATATATATGCACCAAATGACATAGCATCCATACTCTTAAAGGAAAAGTTAAATGAGTTACAGAAGGAAATAGTAAAACCATTCTAGTGTGGAAACTCAACTTTCCCCTCTCAGAGCCAGATAAAAATGACCATAAAATGAATAAGAAAGAAATTAAAGAGAGGAACAGAATTTTAGAAAACTTAGAAATTATAGACCTCTAGACAAAACTGAAGGAGAATAGAAATAAGTATATTTGTACATGACAACTTCACAAAAACTGACCACGTTTTAGGGCATAAAACCTCATAACCAAATGAAGAAAAGCAGAAATATTAAAAATATCCTCTTCACACCATAAAGCAATAAAGGGCCATGAAAGCATGAATCAAAAGCTACTTGGAACATATATAATCTAACTTTACAGAATGAGTCAAAGAAGCTCATAGAAACAATCAATAATTTTATTAAAAAGAATGATAACAATGAGACAACATTTCAAAATGTGTGGAATGCAGCCAAAGTAATACTTAGGGGAATTTCTATATCTTTAAATCCATATAGCAATAAAAGAGAGAAAAAAATAGATCAATAAATTGGGTATGCAACTAAAAAATTATAAAAAGAACAGATTAAAAATCCCAATAAAAAACCAAAATGGAAATCCTGAAAATCAAAGAAGAGATTAATAAAATTGGAAATTTAAAAAATTTAAAAACTTTGAAATAATAAATAAAACTAGGAGATGGTTTTATGGAAAATAACACTAAAATAGATAAACTATTCGGTTAATTTGATAACAAAAAAGAAAAAATAAAATAAAATTATTTTTATCAAAATGAAAAGGTTAAATACTCCAGCAAAGATGAAATTAAACCAATTATTAGGAATCATTTTGCCAAATCCCATGCCAGTAAAACTGACAATCTAAGTAAAATGGATGAATATTTACAAAAAAATATAGACTTCCTAGAATAAAAGAAAAGAAGTTAGAATGCTTAAATTACCCTGTTTTAGGAAAAGAAATTGAGCAATCCATCAATTAGCTCCCTAAGGAAAAATCCCCAAGAACAGATGGATTACATGTGATTTCTACTAAATATTTAGGAAACAATTCTTGCCAATACTATATAAACTAACTTTTAAAAAAGGTAAAGAAGAAGCCCTATCACATTTCTTTTATGATACAATTCTAGGTTTGATAACAAAAAAGAGGAGAGTAAAAACAAAGGGGGAAACTCTATAGATCAATTTACTTAATGAATATTGATGCAAAAAGTTGTGCAGAAAATATTAACAAAGAGATTACAGAAATATCCCAAAAAGATAATGCACTATGTCAAGGTGGGATTTATACTGGGAATGCAGGGCTGGTTTATTCAACATTCAAAAAAACTGTCAGCATCATTGACCATATAAATAGCAATAAGAACAAAAATCATATTATTATATCAATAGAAAAAGCCTTTAAAAATGCAATACTCATTGCTATTAAAAACAATTAAAAGCACAGGAATTAATAGAACCTTTCTTAAAATAATAAGTAATATGTATCTAAAACAAAGAATAAACACTATCTATAGCATGTGTGATTGGAATAAACTTGAAGCCTCCCCCAAAAAGATCAGGAGTGAAACAAGAATATCTATTTACTAGAAATTCTTTTTATTTTTTTATTATTTTTTAATTTGTTTATTTTTAGTTGTCAACATTAATTTCCACAAGATTTTGAGTTACAAATTTTCTCTCCATCTTTCCCCTACCTCCACCCCAAAACAGTGAGCCTTCTGAACACCCCTTCCTTCAATCTGCCCTCTCTTATATCCTCCATCATCCATACTCTGACTTTCTGGTAGGGCAAGATGGACTTCTATACCCCAGTGCCTGTATATCTTATTTTCCAGTTGCTTGAAAAAAACAATTTTTTTTAACATTTATTTTTAAAACTTTGATTTCCAGATTCTTTCCATTCATCCCTCCTCACCTAGCCCCACTGGGAATATCAGGAATTCAATATAGGTTCTACATGTGTAGTTACGCAAAACATTTCCATAGTAGACATATTGTGAAAGACTAACTATATTTCCATCCTATCCTGCTCCCTATTTATTCTACTTTTTTAAATTTTGACCCTGTCTCTTTTCAAAAGTGTGTGCTTCTAATTACCTTCTTCACTCCCCACCCCCTTAATTTTTGTCTTTTTGGAGGGAAGAAGGCAGGGCATTTGGGGTTAAGTGACTTGCCCAAGGTCACACAGCTAGTAAGTGTTAAATTTCTGAGGCTGGATTTGAACTCAGGTTCCCCTGACTCTAGGGCCAGATCTCTATTCACTGTACCACCTAGCTTTCCCTTTCCTTTTTTTCAATTCACAATAAATTTATTTTACATAAAGAAAGAAGCTTGTTGTTAGTGAAAAATTCAGAAGAAAAGAGATTTCCTGCTTTTGATCTAGTTAACTCAAAAGTAGAATACACTTGTTTGTGAAAACTTTAATAGAAAGAGAATCCTGTAAGAAAATATCCTTGGCATGAAATATAGAGCTCTTAATACCAAATCTGAAGGAATGAAAAATTTACCATGTAACATTATTGGCAGAAAAGCCAAGTTCTGATGGCTGGTATTTTCTGAGTCTTTGCTCTCCAACTGAATCTGACCAAATTCAGTAACTCAGGAGTTGCAGTTCTGTCAGTAACACCTAAAGGCAGACTTGGCCTAATCAGCAGATCACAAAGAAGAATTTCCTCAAAGGGTACCTTAGTGGACATTACTTCTGGTTACTGGAGACAATTCATTCAAGTGTTATTTCTAGGGGGAAGATAAGAAATCATTAATTAGATCTTGAAGCTATTTCTGCCCCAAATCCAGAAAAATGCAAGGGATCTTACATTCTACTGCATTCTATATTAGTGTGGTTTTATTGATATCAACACTATTGAAAGAATTAGTATTCAGTGGAGTGGAGCCAAGATGGTGGAGTGAAAGCAAAATCTTATCGGAACTTCTGTACAAGTACTGTATGAGATATACTATCATAGGTTTTGATTCAAGGAGGGAATAATATGCTTTGTTAAGTATAAAAATCTATTGTACCCTACAGGCATTAGGAGGAGAAAGGGAAAGAAAGGGGAGGGAATTTTAGAAAGGAGGGAAGAGGTAGTAAGGGCAAAGGGTAGGAAAAGGGAGGGGGGTTGACAGGGAGGGAATACTGAGGGAAGCAGCAGTCAAAAGGACAACTCTTAAGGAGATAAAGAGAGAAGGGAGAAATAAAAACATAAATAAGGGAGGGAATAGGATGCAGGGAAAGACACAGATAGTAATCATAACTGTGAATATGAATGGGATGAACTCTCCCATAAAACAGGAGGCAGATAGCAGAATGGACTAAAAACCATAATCCTACAATTTGCTGTCTACAAGAAATACATTTGAAATGGGGTGATACACATACTGTAAAGTTTTATGAAAAAAAAATAAAATAAAATAAAAATTGATAGACCTTTAGTCAATTTGATAAAAAAAAAAGAAAGAAGAAAACCAAATTACCAGTATCAAAAATGAAAAGGCTGAATTATCCTCCAATGAAGAAGAAATTAAAACAATAATTAAGAATTATATTTTCCCTAATTTTGTGCCCATAAATTTGATAATCTTATTGAAATGGATGAGTATTTACAAAAAATATAAATTGCCAAGATTAACTGAAGAGGAGGTAGAACACTTAAATAACCACATCTCAGAAAAAGAAATTAACTAACCATCAATGAACTCCCTAGTAAAAAATCTGCAGGGCCAGATGGTTTTACAAGCGAATTCTACCAAACATTTAAAGAACAATTGATTCCAATATTTTATAACTGTAATGGGAATGCAAATTTGGAAGATCTTCCCTGCCCCTAGGCTAAAGTGCACCTGAAGCCTGGGGTGGGAGGCTTGTTTTTCAGTAGATACTTCTTGATTGGCCAGTGAGTCAATAAGGTTGTTACATTCTCTGAGCCAGGAGAAGGCTATATAAGCCCTGATGTGTAGCTTTGTTTTGGGGCTCACTTTTTGAGGTGTTCTGTGATTTGATGTGGATTATGGGAAGCTGTTGTCCAGAGCCCCCTGGCTTTGAAAAACCCAGATGTTGAAGCCCAGATGTTGACTGGGTATGGATGTAATGGTTGGACAATTTGGAAATCTGTCTACTTGATCTGTTTCTGTCTTGATAATTCTGCCTGTATACTTTGAAGTTCGGGGTGCTGACCTTTTCTCCTGAACAAGGTAAACAATATATGTCTGACTGATTAAAGTAAGCTTGTTAACCCATTTTGAGTTGCTTTCCTTTAACAAAGCAGATCCAAGAACCTGTAGTAGCAGCAAACCCTGAGGACGCCGGGGTGCTTGCTGCTACAATAACCAATTTGGGAAAATTGGACAAATTTTCTTTTTTTACCAAATTCTTTTTATGACACACATATGATACTGATACCTAAGTTGGGAAGAGCCAAAACAGAAAGAAAATTATAGACCAATTTTCCTCATGAATATAGATGCAAAAATTAACAAATATATATTAACAAAAAGACTACAGCAACTTATCATGAGAAATAATACACTTTGATCAGGTAGGATTCATTACAGGAACTCAAGGATGGCTCGATATTAGGAACACTGTTAGTATAATCAATCAAATCAACAACAAAACTAGCAGAAACAATATTATTATATCAATAGATGCAGAAAAAGCCTTTGACAAAATACAATACTCATTCCTATTAAAAACACTAGAAAGTATTGGAATGAATGGAGTCTTCCTTAAAATAATAAATAGCATCTATCTAACACCATCAGTAAGTATTATATGTAATGGGAATAAGCTAGACGCATTTCCAGTAAGATCGGGAGTGAAACAAGGATGTCCAATATCACCCCTCTTATTCAATTTGCTGCTAGAAATTTTAGCTGCAGCAATGAGAGAAGAAAATGAAATTGAAGGAATCAGGTTAGGCAAAGAAGAGACTAAGCTATAACTCTTTGTAGATGATATGGTGGTATACTTAGATAATCTAGAAAAAAGCTACTTAAGATAATAAATATATTGAGCTTAGTTGTAGGATATAAAATAAACCCACATAAAATCTCGGCATTCCTATACATTTCTAAGGAAGTCCAACAGCAAGAAATAGAAAGAGAAATTCCATTTAGAGTTACTGTACACACTATAAAACATTTGGGAATCTACCTGCCAAAACAAACCCAGGAACTACTTGAACACAATTATGAAATACTTTTCACACAAATAAAGTCAGATCTAAATAATTGGAAAAAAACATCAGTGCTTATGCCTAGGTCAAGCTAATATAATAAAAATGACAATTTTACATACATTAATTTACCTATGTAGTGCCATACCAGCATATCTACTAGATAATTACTTTGAACTAGAAAAAAAAGTAACAAAATTCAACTGGAAGAACAAAAGGGTATTTAATGACAAGAAATGCTAGGGAAGGTGGCCCATCCATACCAGATTTTAAACTGTATTATGATAGAGTAGTGGATCAGTGGAATAGATTAGGTACACAAGATACAGCAGTCAATGACTATAGTAGTCTACTGTTTGACAAATCGAAAGACACTAGCTTCTGGGTTAAGAATTCACTATTTGACAAAAACTGCCAAGAAAACTGGAAAATAATATGACAGAAACTGGGCCTAGACCAATTTCTTACAATCTCAAAATAAAATCTAAATGGATGCATGATCTAGATATAAAGGCTGAGAGTGTAAGCAATCTGGAAGAGCAAAGAATAGTTTACCTGTTAAATCTATGGAGAAGGGAGGAATTTATGACTAAACAAGAGATAGAGAGCATTACAAAATACAAAATGGGTAATTCTGATTACTTAAATTGAAAAGATTTTGTACAAATAAAGTTAATATAACCAAGATTAGAAGGGAAGTGGAAAACTGAAAAAAAATATTTTACAGCCAGTATCTCTGATAAAGGCTTATTTCTAAAATATACAGAAAATTGAGTCAAATTTGTAAGAATACAAGTCATTCCCTAAGTGATAAATTGTCAAAGGATATGAACAGGTACTTTTCAGAGGAAGAAATTAAAGATATCTATAAGCATATGGAAAAATGCTGTACATTCCTATTGATTAGACAAATACAAATTAAAACAACTCTGAGGTACCACATCCCACCAGTCAGATTGGCTAAGAGGACAAACAGGAAAATGATAAATGCTGGAAAAGATGTGGAAAAATTGCAACAATAATGCATTCTTGGTGGAGCTATGAACTCATTCAACCATTATGGAGAAGAATTTTGAATTATGCCCAAAGGGTTATAAAAAAGTGCATGCCCTTTGACCCAGCAATACCAGTTTTAGGGCTGTTTCCCAAAGAGATTGTAGAAGTGGGAAAAGGACCCATTTCTAAAAAGATATTTATAGCAGGTCTTTTTGTAGTGGCAAAGAATTGGAAATGAAAGGGATGCCCATCAACTGGGGAATGACTGGCAAATTGTGGTGTATGAATGTAATAGAATACTATTGTGCTATAAGAAATGAGGAGCAGATGGACTTCATCATAATCTGGAGAGACTTATATAAACTGATGCTGAGTGAGGAGAGTAGAAACAGGAGAACTTTGTACTCAATTACAGACACATCGTATGTATGATGACTAACTTTGATAGACTGGGCTCCTCTAGGAAATGCAAAGTATAACTTCAAAAGACTAATGATGGAAAAGGATATACTCATTCAGAGTAATAATTATCGAGCCTGAATGCAGATTGTAGCAAACTACTTGTTCTTTTTTGTCTCTTTTATTTTGTTTTGTTTTCTTCTTTCTCATTGTTCACTCCATTGGTTATAATCCTTTACAACTTGACTAATGTTTAACATGAAGGTATTTTAAATCCTATATTTGATTGCATGCTGCCATGGGGAGAAGGGGAAAGCAGAGGGAGGAAGAGAAAATTTGAAACTCACAGGACTGTGGAACTGAATGTTGTAAACCAAAAGTAAATAAATATTTTTTTTTAAAGAATTAGTATTCAGGCACTACTATCCAGGGTTAATCTACATAAGCAATTGAGATTGATAGTACTAGAAGTGTCTTCTGGGGGAAAAAAAAGGTGTTACTAGATTTTAGCTCTCATATCTCATAAGAAAACCAAGTAATACACTAATAAATTTTTTAAATGCACCCACTTGCTTCTCAGAGCTTTAATGAGGTCTCTTGAGTAATGAGGTCTTCCAGTACAGAAAATAGAATTACATCTTACCAGGTTCCCTTCATCTCCACTTCTCTTTTACCTGCTTGATTTATAGATAGATACCTGCAGGGACAAAATATGATTATCAGGTTGAGATTCAGGGGGATAGCTGCCCACAAGCTTTTCCTTAAACAGAAGATAGTCCCAATAACCTTTGAAGTCTGACTACCTAGGAAAATGCCTCATTGATCCCACAAGCACGCTCCCTTTTCTTCATATAAATTGATTGGGTTTCCTGATAATAAAGAAGCAACTATGAATTGTCACAAGCTGAAATCACAAGGAGCAGAAGGTCCCTGTTGGGCTCTTATCCTCCTGAGGCAGCATGATTCCACTTTAGTTTCTATCTAGTGGCTTCTGGGAAGGTGAAAAGGATGGTTATCCTTGATACCACTTATAGAGATAATATGTTCTAACAGAAAAAATGTTTCCCCAAACTGTAATAGAAGAAACATTAGGAATCCTAGAGACCCTAGCATCAGGGTTTGATCATCCTTAAGACCTCCATGAGAAAGTGATGGTTTTCACCAATTTTCCCTGTTCCCTGTGATTTATCTCTGCAGCAAATGACCCCTAAGGTGCAATGAATTATTAAGAAGCTGTAGTATCTATAAAGCTAAGATAATACAATGCTATAAATTATATTGATGATAGTAACAAACCAACAAATATTGGGGAGGTAAAGTTCAGAGCAAGTAGCAGTGGGTATGAATGAGGAGAGAGGGGAATCTTTATTAAGCTAGCACCTTATAGAGGAGACTACTAGTCTGTCATGATGTTATTTGGGAATTAAAAAGCCTCATCCAGACAGAATCCCAGATTTGCTTTCATCCTTGAACATATAAGTCACTGAAAAATTCTGTTGTTGTTGTTTTTAATTTAAATAGCAAAAGAAAAAAGTGGCATTTAATTTATCATGTTTATAATTCTTGGAATGCCAGAGACCATAGATCAATTTACCTCTGAGCAAGGCTATTCTCTAAAAAATCCCTGATAACACTGGGATGTACAGGTGGTGCTTCTTCAACTAGACTAAGTGACATGAGTGGAGGTACCATGTCTTAGAAAATATTTTGTGACATCCACAGGGCCTAGGACCCCTTATGTGTAGTAGGTCTATAATAAATTGAGAAATGTTGATTTAATTTGAGGTAGTAATTTTTTTAAATACTATATCATAAAGGCTGAAAACATTCTTGGGGTGAGAGCACAATCACAACCAACAATAGAATGAAAATAGAAAGAGTGATTGAAAAGGCTGGAAGCTAAGGCAAACGAATAAGAAGAAGCTATGTATGAACATACAGTGGGTTCCTCAAAGGTAGAGAATGTTTCATTCTTAGGGATCTACAAATGGAGCATGAGTTTTATATGTCAGGCTTGTAATGGAGGGAATTCTTGCTCAGGGACATCATGTTGGACTAGATGCCTTCTGATATCCCTTACTCTTCTGGGATTCTGTATGGAAGAAGAAGGAAGACCTGTTCAAATTTTGAGGAAAATAAGCAAGAAGTAATGAGTGAGAAGAGTGAGCTTAGCACCTGGCATCTATGAGGTACATATGTATGTATATATACATATACATACATGTATATGTATGTGTGTTCATGTGTATATGTGTTCATGTATGTATTGCATGTGTACATATAGCTATGTGTATAAATAGACATATACACTTACACATACATACATACATATGTACATATACCTATACATAAAGGCAATGTTTTGACCAAAGCTGTTCTTTAGATAAACCACTTTGGCATCTACACACACACACACACACACACACACACATGCAATACATTTGTGTATATGCACGTACAAACATATACATACATATAGAAGAGGGAAAGAGGTTGAGAGGAGAGGAAGTAGAAACAAAAGTATAGAAAGCAAAAAGAAGGAAATATATGGAAAGATACCTAGTATGGATAGTAAAGTCTAATGAGATTTTTTGTTGTTGTTTGTTATTATTATTGTTATTATAGGATATAGTAGACTTGAATATATTTAAATGTAGTGTGAAATGATACAGAAGACAGGGAGAGATGGAAGATCAATTTATAAGACTTCTAGATTGTCATAAATGTTTACATTTATGCACAAAATCCCCTTCAACTAAACCCTTAAAAATTGCAGGAGGTTTCTATGGTTGAATTATCTTTCCTTTACTGATAGTAAAAATTGTGTTATTATTGCAATACAACATTTCCAATTATGCAATAATCATTCATTCAATAAGATCCTCCTAAACTCTGAAGTCAGTTCTCTCCACTAGAGCAGGCTGCTGAATTACTTTTAATAACAGTGATAAAAAAGGTGAATATATTATTAGCAGTATAGTAGTAGTAGTAGTAGTAACAGTAGCAGTAGTAGTAGTGGTAGTAGTACTAGTAGTATTGATTGTAGTAGTAGTAATAACAGCAGCAAGAGTAGTAGTAGTAATAAGTAGTAATTATTAGCATATGAATATGGTGCTTTAAGGTTTGAAAAGCACTTTGTAAATATTATCTCATCTTATCCTTAAGCTGGGAGGTAGCTACTATTATTATCCCTATTTTACAGATAAGGAAACTGAGATAGACAGAGGTTATATGACTGACCCAGAGTGACACAGCTAGTAAATAATTGAGGCAGGATTTGAATCCATGGTTTCCTAACTCCAAGTTCCACTCTGCCCACTGAGCGATCTAACTCTGGATAAAGTGATCTCTTTGGCCTCAAGAAGACCTGAGTTCAAGTCCTCCCGCTGACACACTACTGACTGACCTTCAATATGTCACTGAGCTCTTTGTATCCTAGTAGACTTTCTAATACTATAAAGCGACATAGCAGTTGGAGGGACCTTCTAGATTAGGAGTCCCCTATGCTGATGAAATCCCAAACCCACATACTTTGAGGGATTCTGACAGTGAAGAATGTTCCAATTTCCTTTTATTGTTGTTTTATTTTTATAGCACTTTGACTTTGTTTTTCTTTGTTTGTTTTTTGTTTTTAAAAGGGCAGCAGGGCAGAGAAGTAGCCTAGTGCAGAGCTGCCCTCCATGGAGGTTTCTGATACATGCTGACTGTGTGCCACCAGACAAATAATTTAACCTCTCAGAGTCTCAGACAGCTTTCTAGGCCTATAAATTGCATAGCAGGTGCTTACTTGCATGAAATTTTCTCACCTAGGAGTAGCTTACCCTCATGAAAGAACACATCCAATTCCTATCCCCTGTTTTTAATGATGCTCAGTATAATGTAATAAATAGATAATAACAAATATTTTTGTCAATATTAAGCCACATTCTTTTCCAAATATGGAAAATACAAGCAAAGAAATAAATATGAACAGACAGGGCTCTGACTGCCTAAATCAAAGATATATTGCTATATACCTTACATACATCCCTGGATCGAGAGAGCCTTTATATTTGAGCAGTCAGGGAACTCTGAATATACGGTCACTCAGAATCTTGACCAGGGAATCAAAATATCCTTCTTATAAGTGAGCCCCAAAAGCTAAATACCAACTCAGAATATATATACTCTTCTCAGAACCAGAAGGTGTCACAACCCTTTTAACTCAATGCCTAATTAGATATTACCAAAAGGTGTAAAAGCCCAAGCTTCCCTTAATGGGCTCCACCTCAGGCAGGAAAGATCTTAAATCCTATTAATATCACAATGTCTCAGTTGTCCTAACAGGGCTGCTTTCACCACATAGACAGCAGAATTCAATATCTGACTTTGGGGACCTTGATGAGAGTTGTTGGATGTGCTATATGCCAACCTGCTTGCTTGAATTCAATTCACTTATATTTTAATAATTCCCTCTATTTGTTACCCCACCCCAAGAAAAACAATAAGACCAATACATACTGTATTTATAAAAGGAGGGGGAGGATAACTTCATCCCTAATACCTCCTATAAAATTAAAAGATTTAATTGAATGAATTTTAGACTTAAATGCAGGCTTTTCAAATTGAACTTCAAAAGTTTCTATCACATTCTGAAATGATCCCTTGTTAAGTTAGAAGAACCTTGAATAAGTAGTGAGATCTGCTGCTGAACCCCAACTAATGTACCATCTAGACTGATTTCCTGGAGCTTCCTCAGCTTCTGTTTATATGGCTTTCCTGGTGAGGGTTAGGGAGTCAGACTTCTTGGAAAGTCTATACTCTTGTTATTTCAGCTACACCTCCCGAGAACAAGTGGACCAATCTACTATAGAAATGTATGCAGGAATTAGAAAGCATGCGGGATTTCATATGATGTTATTTATCGTTGCTGAAAAGAGTGCATGCTTGGAAGACTCTGCCATGAAGAGCCCTGCCACATCTTTACAAGGCATATTCCAAATTCTCAGGAAGCAAACTGTGAGTCTGCTTATTAGGGCAGGGATATTGATGACACTGACATAGATTGTTTTGATGTGTTTTCCACTTCAAGAACAGATCTCTTTCAATGAACTGTGTTTTATAAAAGCCTGAACTCTTTTAAGATAGTTTCCATAAGATGATCTTTGTTTACATTCATTTCCATTCAAATATTTAATAGATCACTGATACATAAACCAGGGGCATCTAAGTAGTGCAGTGGATAGGGTACCAGGCCTGGAGTCAGGAAGATCCATTTTCATTAGTTCAAATATGGCCTCAGACACTTATTAACTGTATAACTCTGGGCAGGTCACTCAACCCTCTTTGCCTCAGTTTCCTCATCTGTAAAGTGAGCTGGAGAAGGAAATGGCAAACCACCCCATATTTTGCAAAGAAAACACCAAATGGGGTCACAGAGAACAATTGAACAATAATCACAAAAACCACTGGGTTACTGATATAAATCTGAAGTTCATGGACATTGACAAGGTAAACATTTTTAAATCATTTTGCTTAGATGTTCAAAGTCACCCTGCATATCCAGTTTATATGATAAGTCATAAGGCTAATAGAAAACAGGAGCTCTGACTGTCTTATAGTGTCATATCTCATGTGATGATAGCCCATGTTTTATTCCCAGAAAGGAGTTAATTTTCCCTTTGATGCATTTGGTTGATGGTATAGAATACATCAATAAAATATTCAATGAAATTCAATAAAAATGTTCCAAATTCCTGGTGATTAACATTTTATTTTTTTTCTCATTTTGATTTTGTCCCTTTTCATTTTTTTTATTTTGAAAATAGGAAACAAAAAAACAAGTAGCACAGTGGAGAGCTGGTCTCCCATTGAGGATATTCCCTTCTGACACATGCTGACCATGGGACCCTAGGCAAGTCATTTAACCTCTCAGAGTCTCAGACAGTTTGCTAAGCATCTCAATTGCAGAGAAGGTGCTAGCCTGCATTGGTGGATGGAGTTTTCTTACCTGGGAGTGCCTCACACACCCAAAATAACATGTCCAATCCCTGTCCTTTGCTTTAGATGACCCTGCACAATTTAATCAATAAATTATAGCAATTTGGAGAGGGGGCAATATTAAGCCAAATTCTTCAGAAAGGAGTTAATTTGGGTTTACATTGTTTTGGTGTTCTTCACAAATTTAGTGAATACCTCAGCTGTTATAAGGATGCTTTCAGTAGATAGACAGCAGTGTTCCATAGTTGACTTTAGGGGCCTTGGTGAGAGTTGTTAGATGAACTATATGCCAACCTGCTCACTTGAATTTAATTCATTTCCCCTAATTACTTCCTACCAATATAAATTAAATTTTTGGTGAATTAGTTCTGCTTGAGACCCTTAATTGTCCTGGTTTTTAAGGCTTTTTCTAAATATAATTATCTATGAAATTCCTGAAGATTTGTCCCCGGAATTGAAACATCTATGCCAATATAATGATTCTATGATTTCTAATTTACAATCCATGTCCCAAATTCTGTCTATCCTGTCACATATTACATACACACATACATACCTATAAAACATACACATGTATATATGCATGTGTAAAATATATGTGTATAAATACATATTTATATTATATATACATGGACTCTGTGTGTATAAAATATTAATAAACTTGGTTCACTCTCATTGAATGAGCTCTGACTATAAAATAGGACTTATTTCTGAGTCATCCAAGAAAATCCATCTCATTGTCCTAGAATCACAAAATTTCAAAGAAAAGTAATAAGAAGTAATCTAGTTCTCTAAAATCATAGTACATACAAAATGGCAGAAATAGAATTAAATTCAATGCATCCTAACCAGGTATATACATATTTATTTAGTACCTACTATGTGCCCAGCACAATACTTGGTGCTAAGGGATGAAAGTGAATAATAAAGCAAGACTTCTGCCCTCAGAGAACTATAATCTAGTTAGATAATAAAAACATAAACAGAAGATACAGTAAGTATATAATTGAATGATCAAGTATGTAGTAAAATCTATTAATACCATAAAGAGATACCTGTCTTTCCCTCCTAAAAAAATAGTCACTGTGGACTGGAACCATAAAAGAAATTTGAGTTGTTTTAATGAGATTATAGAACTGAATTGCTGAAATGATATTTGACTATGCTAGTCATATCCTAACATCAAAAACCATCTCAGAAAGGGCCTTGCAGAGGCTCATTCTCTGCTGGAGCCTGAAGTCAGGAGGGCATCACAGACTATTCCTGGATGGTGCTACTCTGGGATGGTATATGAGCTTGGCTATTGAAAGACAACCTTCCTCTCAGTTGTGCTGCCTTCCTCTCTGGGCTAACAGTTGAACCATAAGCAAAATAAATATGATGTAGGTTGATAGAGAATAGGAAAGAAAATATGACGTGTAGAGGGAACAACATGAATGCATTTTCCAAGACCTTTCTGTCTCATTAGTATGTCAAAATTTTAAATTAATAAAAACAGAAATCTCTACACAAATCATTTTATAATCTTTCTAAAATCAGATTTTAATTGGTCTAAAGTGATCAAAAGTTGTTAGCTTGATAAATTCATCCACAATGGCTTTTGTCAACCTCTAACTTATTATTAGGCTATGGATATTACCAGGGACTGACAAAAACCATCATGGTTGAGTTTATAAAGCTAACCACTGTTGTTATATTAGAAGGTTTTTTTTTTTCCTCCCAGCCTCTCATACTAGGAAGAAATTAAATAACACGGAAAAGTAGACATGAGGTTTATTAGTTCAGATATGCAACACTAAATCCATGTTTAGCTCTTAGGATATCCGTATTAATTTGAAGATGAAGAATCATGGGTATATGGCAGAGTAGAAAAAAACATTTATCATGTCTGCTACACTGTAGATACATGTACACAGGAGAATATGGTAGGGTAGTTAGGTTGGGGGAAGTCAAGGAATCATGATGGAGACATATCTGCTTTAAGCTGAGTACAGATTTTAGATAAACTGATGAGAGCATTTATTAAGCACTTACTATATGCTAGGCACTGTACTAAGTCAAAAATATAGCCTTACCCTCAAGGAAATTATATTTTGATAGAAGACAGTGTCTAAAAAGGAGTTGGATGGGAGGGGTCCCAGCACTGCATGTTGGCAATATGGAACAAGCAAAATTACTTTCCCAGGACTCTAGGTATAAATGTTACTCCAATATGAATTTAAATATTTACTACTGTCTTGAAACACTGGGCGGAAAGATGCATGTCCATATAACGTTAGAAGCATTTCAATATTTCAGTGGACGTATGATGTAGGAACTCCCTCCAATGGTTCAAATCACAGCCTGTTCATATTCTTATTCATGTCCTACCATAAATCCACAAAAGGTCCACCCAACATGCAGTGTCCTTGATATATAGATGTCTTAATATTATAAGGATACTAGAGCACCAATGGACTATCCTTCTGCAATCCCTTGCTCTCACTAAATGACTGCTGGCATGTTTCCTCTTTCGGGCATATATTACTTGGTGTATTTTACCCTATTTATTATCTGCAAATGATTCTTAATAAAATGACACAGACTATTTGCAGCTACCATACTGCTTTCAATTTCTCTTCCAGTGACCCACATTTTTTTTCAGAGTTATTTATATTATATAAATCATCACCATATAGTATCACTGGAAGAGTATGTTATAAAAGTGAGCCTTTGTTTCAGGAAGAAACTTAGAGACATTGAAAGTACTGCAAATTTCCAAAATGCAATCCAGTGGCTCTCATTGTCCATCCAGATCACCTGTCCATCATCAGTGTCAACTAAAAATACAAACTCAAGGTACTGACTGTATCCAATATTCTGGACAAGAGTCATTCTCTATTCATTTGTTTTTCCTTTAGGGATTAAACAAAAATCATTTGAGAGGTTTTGAATCTGATTTAGAAGGTTCTGTAATGTTTTGATGCAATCAGGACAAGGACATTTGCAACTAATCTCATCATCCATTAAGAAATCCTCTTCCATCTATACCTATGCAGTGTAACCTCCATGATAGTGACAAACACCTTTGTAAGTGCATCTTCCCTGCTTTGGGTTTCTCTTGATCTAAATAATCAGAGGATGATTGAACAAAGTTTTCATTATATTGATTGCCAATATGGAATTATGAGATTTGGATATATCATGGGAAACATATTGTTGCAGAAGTAACTCCATTCAAGGTGTCATCTGGTGCCCTAAATAATTTTTTAACAGGCAAAAATCAACAAACATGATGGGATTTTGTATTCTTTGTACCTCTAAGTCAAATGTATGACTGTAAAGACCTGGTCTTTTGTAGAAATTAATTATAACAGCCTGACTCCTCATATTTTCATAAAATATATTCTTAACTCATGTGTGCATCTATTTCATAAAGATACCACAAAAGTCATGAAGTAGGTGCAGGATCTATATTATATTAATCACTTTGTCCAGTAGTAAAAATATCTATGATATTTCCCTCTATTCTTTTCATCTGTGTCTCCAAAATGTCAGGGGGGGTAACTCTCAATATCATAAAAACTGTATCACTGCCAGCACAGACTTCTGTGTATATTTGGTCTAATCCAGCTGTGCTTCCCTTCTTAATTTTCATGAGTGAATGAAAAAAAAAAAGACTCTAAGCGCCAAATATATATTAAAAAGATCTTATTAAGTAAAAGAATTTACACAGCGCTAAGCACAGTAGATATAAATATAATAAACAGACAAGGCAGCGCCTGCCCTCAAGGGGCTTACATTTTAATAGGGGAATACAACCCAAATAGGGGAATCGTGGCCAAGGACGATTGTTTTGGACAGGGAAGTTGGTTATACGTAAGTGCAGCTTCAATTCAGTAATCCAGGACAAAGTGGAGACCTGGGAGGACAGTGAAGCAAAAGATGCTTGTGACTAGTATTTTTTTTTAATTAATAAATATTTCCCCAGAAATTTCCATACCATTATTCAATAAACTCTGCAGCACTCTCCTTAAGCTGATGAATTCCTGACTGGGATCACTATTTCCAGAGATGTCCAATATCCCTGGTCACTTTATTCTTAGCTCCACTTCAGGTTTTCCCAACTCCTCCTTAGAAATCTTCCCCCTATGCAAGTACCCCTCCCATCTAGCTCCCTTTAAGGCACTGTCTTCTATTAAAATATTGAGGGCAAAAGCTATACTTTAACTTAGTACAGTGCCTAGCATATGGTAAGTGCTTAATAAATGCTCTAATCAATCTATCTAAAATTCGTATTTAGTTTAAAGCAGATATGGCTGCATCTTGGTGCCTTGACTTCCCCCACCCTAACTACCCTACCATGATGAGGTTTCTTATTATCATTCTACTCATGATAAAATCAACTCCAATTAATTCTTTATTTATATTTACAAGGAGGGCTTGTGAACCACTATCACCACCCTCAATTAACTACAATTTCTATTTGTCATAAGACTATGATTTTAGTGTGATCTGTATTGATGTGACTTAGTTTCTCCAGTAACATGTCAACAAGGATTTCTTATTTTGAATCTGGATAGATAAATTAATACTTCTAGATAGATTTTGTTGTTGTTGTTGATGCTTTTCAGTTATGTCTGACTCTTTGTGACCCCTTTTGGGATTTTCTTGGCAAAGACACTGAAGTGGTTGGCCATTTCATTCTCCAGATCACCTTATAGATGAGAAAACTGAAGCAAAACAGGGTTAAGTGATTTGCCCATTGTCACACAAGTTAGTAAGTATCTGAGACTGGATTTGAACTCAGATCCTCATGATTCCAGAGCAGGCACTCTATCCATTGTGCCATTAAAGTATTTTTTTTATGACTCATCACAGCATGTCACTGAAAAGAGAGTTGTGAAAGCTACATCCCTGGAAAACAAACTCTACCATCATAGAACATGTTTTGAATACTCATTGTTTTGAGCCCAAGTCTGATGTCTGAATAGCAGCTTAGCTAAGTACAGAAAGTCCCATCTGCAAGAAGGTTGGCCATTAAGCAATGAGTTTGTTGACCATGCGAACTCATGCAACACAATAAAATACAACACAGTGCTTCTGACGTCTCCTTTTGGTTCTTTGGCAATAGTAGCAGGGTAGCAGGAAAGAGAACAGAGGGTCCTGAGAATCACACAGGTTTTTAGAATTTCTATAAACATTAATCCTTTTGGAGAAAAAAATGAAAGACTTGAGACATGGAATGAATGACTGATCTCTCTGTTTCAAGACTCATTAAGCATCATGCACATTCTCTTTGAGCATGAGAACAGCATACTGATGAAGTACGATGTCTTTTCCAGTCCCTGCTCTTGTAATGTGCCTGAAAAGCATTTGTAATGAGATTAGATTAAAATATGTACCATAACTTAGAAGGGAAATGGCATTCCCTAGTGTCTCCCAAAGTATGGAAGCAATATTTCTGATAAGCAGAGATTACAAATGACAGAGAGAAGGCATTTTTGCTGGGAACTCTTGAGTTCTGGAGTGACTTCATTAGTACAGTACATTTAAGAGTATGTTCTCCCAAAGATGCTTATATGTAGTAATTTCCATTAAAATGAGCTAAATCTTCTTCATAACCTCAGAAACATTCTTGAGAAGCCCAAAATGATTTTTTAAATTTATATTCTTTAAAATGAACTATCAAGGTAAATTTATGTATACAGTCAGGGGTAGGGGAGGTGACAGGAAGCTTTCTTTATTCCTTTTTAAATTGTTTTAATGGCCAGAAGACTCTCAATGAAAAATAAAGCCTAAGGTAGAAAAAAAGAAAACCCCATTGGAATCTAGCAACTGATGAAATCAAGGTTAAATCAAATATATGTCATTATTGACATCAACAAAATCTGCAATAAGGATTTGCCCCAAAGTCTTGATGTTGTCAGCTATTTGTAGCTGAATAAGCACCTATTGGAGAATCAATTAAAATGTATACAAACGCATATCGTGATTCTAATGACAGAATGAAGATTTAGAAGATGTCTGAATCAGCCATATTAAGCACTTGTACCAGAAGTTGGGATTGAGGGAGAAAGGAAGAGGAGAAAGAATGAGAGGGAATAAATCTAGTATCAACTCTTCTGATTTAAGACAGGTACAGGCTAAACCCAGGCCTAAAATAATAATTTATTCTTGCCTTCCCTACACTCCCCAAGATACATTCTCTTCCTATGTGTATCTTTCCCTAACAATTTATATGGCAACTGGCACAGTGAAAGAAAGGAAGGAAGAAGGAAGGAAGGAAGGAAGGAAGGAAGGAAGGAAGGAAGGAAGGAAGGAAGGAAGGAAGGAAGGAAGGAAGGAAGGAAGGAAGAAAGGAAGGAAGGAAGGAAGGAAAAAAGGAAAGAAGGAAAGAGGAGAGAGGGAAGGAAGAGAGGGAGGAAGGAAGGAAGGGGCAAAGGAAGGAAGGAAAGAGAGAAATAAGGAAGAAGAAATGGAAGAAGTAGAAGGAAAGGGAAGAAGGAAAAGAAAAGGTGAGGGGGAAAGGAGTAAAATACAGTAATGGAAAAGGAATGAGATGTTTACTGTTTACTGAAAGTCTTTACTGCTGCAATGTCTGGAATACACTTGGTTCTCCAAGAGCAACACTCTTCAGACTGACTTGGACAACATCTTGGACAACAGCCTATTCACACATCCTCATATGGTAAAAGTGCCTCATGCAGGAACCAAAAAGTAGGGTCTATTCATGATTGGAATGAGTGACCAAGACATTGGTTCTAACACTGCAATGTATTGTAATGGGACTTTAAAATCCCTTTCCCTAGGATATCTTGGAGACATGTGCCCAGATTATGGAAACAGCTGGAAGCCAATTTTCTAAGTTATCATGGTACAATCAGGCAGACCCTGAGATTCATTGCCTGATGTGACTGGTAGAAGTCTAAAAATTACTCCTTATGTAGTGACTCTAATGAGAAATCTAAGTAAATGAATTTTTTTTCCATTACTAATTGAAGTATATGCCAACACATAGGAGTACCTAAAAGTACTTTAGGAGCTTATACATCTTTTCTTGAACTTCCTTTTGACTCTCTGTGCTTTTTATTTCTTCCCCAGGTACATTGTGTTAGCTGATGCATTAGTCTGTCCAGAAATAGCCCATCTTTTCCTCATACATTTCTGAATGAGAAATTCCCTGCTTCCCATCTTGCCATACAACCTCAATCCAGAAAAACATATGATCTTCTCTCTAATTGCTCCTGACTCTTCTTCCCTCTTGTTGAAGTCAGTACAGAATGAAAATGACAGAATCAAACTATTGTGTTTCTTAAACAAAATGAAAGTCAGTATTGAGACATACATCTCTGTTCAGTTAAAGATTTCTTTCCTTTTCATCCCTGCAGTGTTCGCCTTGTCAGGGAAACCAAAGCTCAGAGTGCTTTTTTCAAGTAAAAATCAAACCTTCAAAACCCTGAAGCTGAGGCTGATAATACCATGTTATCCTCTCAAATGAGGGTTGTGGACCCCTTGAAACAAGTTGCTAGGAGTGAAGGCCTTTCCAGGCCATTGAGGTTCAAGTAAATTCTTCATTTAGACAGCTTCCTGTGGGAAAATGCCTCTAAGCCATTTAAGCTTGCATTCTGGGTCCTAATTACGATATAAACTTGAGGACCACAGAAAACACCATATATTCTGACATGCCTACTTTCCCCCAGCCTATGTCCAGCCTTTCTTTTACCAAGGCAGTAATTGCTTCTGGTTATTAAATCTGAATGCAGTTTTCAGTCTGTGACAAGCCCAATGGGATGAGAGGATGTCACACATGCATTTGAAGTTGGGCTATTTTTTAAGGGTGAATACAAGTGAATGACAACCACAAGGCTGAAGTTTTATTCACAGGTCAGCTCCTGGTCTCTTCTCTCATCTTACTGAAGCAATCACAGTACTTATTCATCTGGTTCTCCTTGGGATATTTCCTGCATACATAAGCTATATAAGTTCACAGAGTTATGGAATCATGGACCTAGAACTGGAGGAGATCTCAAAAGCCATATGATCCAGTCTCTTGTTGTGGCAACAATATCTTACTCCCTACCTCCCATGCAAATTAGGCTAGTTTGTTTTCCCCTTAAAAAGGTATTGTAAGCAGTCTCAAGAAGTAATTGACTCAGTGGTGCAACCAAGATAGCAGAGTAAAGCAGGAACTCACCTGCACTCCTTTGTAAATTCCTTCAGTAACCTCTCAAAAGGGAATGTGGATGGATTTTAGAGTTGCAGAATCCATTGGCAGATTTTCAATCCAGGAAGGTTCCCATGTGAGACTGGGCAGGGGAAGGGTGGAGTACGGAGGCTGTGCCAGTGCAGACCCCTAACCCGACCAGAGCCACAGCAAGCCCAAGCAAACTGATTCACCCAGCAGAGGGGCAATTCCCAGATCTCTCACCATAGGACAAGGGATCATTTGGAGGTGGGTAAGAGAAAGCACAGGGCCCGTGGCAGCAGCAGCTAATTCTGGGGCTACCAATCCACAGTCTGGATGTCTAAAAATCAACTAACTGATCTCCTGGGAGCCAAGATGGCAGAGTAAACCCTAACTGTTTCACCGTCTCCCTAAGACTCTGAAAACACATAGAACAATGCCTCAGGGCAAAATCCTGAAATAGCCCAAACCCTAGACAGGCTTGGGATTTCTATAAGAAGTGCATGGGTGTGGCTGTGCCAAGGCTAAGGTGCAGGGAGAGAGCTGTCCCAACAAGCTCCATCTCAGCTGACCAGCAGGATATCCTGAACCCCAGGGGGGGTAGATCCAGTAAGCATTAACACCAGAAACAAGGTGTGCTTTGACACAATCAGGGGAACTGACAGACACCACCACTGCTGGCCACCAGCAGCTGAGCCTGCCTGAGTTTCAGCCTAGGGGTTGGATGATAGAATCCTGAAGCAGCCAGACCACACCTGCCCCACACCTTACACTATGAGCTTCAGATTAACCTTGAGGCAATTCAGAAAGTCTTGTCCTTGGCCTTAGTCTAGACACCCAGAAGACATTGCACACAAAGCCAATAACCAGATCCCTAGCTCCTAGCATGAGAAGCATTGGTCAGAGCCCTCTATACCCCAGCAGAAGAAATCCACTTTAAAGGCCAGGAAAGAGGCAATCACAATGGGAAAGAAGCAATTATGGAAGAACAAAAATGATTGAATCCTTTTATACTGAGCAAGAAGAACCAGTCACAAGAGGTCAGCATTGACTATACTCAACTCTGAAACCTCAACAGGGAATATGAACTGGTCTCAGTCACGGAAAGCATTCTTGGAAGAGCTCAAAAAGGATTTTAAAAGCAAAATTAGAGAGGTAGAAGATGAGCTGACTAATTATTTTAAAATTACACTTGCTAAAAAAGAAAAAAAAATTTTACTGAAGAAAACAGTTCCTTAAAAAGTAAAATTTGTGAAATTGGAAAAGAGGTACAAAATCTAATTGGAGAAAAGAACTTCCTAAAAACAAAATCTGAACATATGGAAAAGGAACTTCAAAAATTAATCGAGAAAAATAATTTGCTAAAAATTAGAAGCAGTCCATTTGAAGCTAATGATACTATGAGGCATCAAGAGTCAGTCAAACAAAACCTAAAGAATAAGAAATTAGAAAAAAAACTAAAATATATTACTTGAAAAACAACTGATTTAGAGAATAAATCCAGGAGAGACAATCTAAGAATTATGGGTCTACTGGAAAGCCTTAATAAAAAAAAAAAGAGCCTGGATAAAATCTTCCAAGAAATCATCAAGGAAAATTGCCCTGAGTTCCCAGAACAAGAGTGTAAAATAGTTATAGAAAATTGCCCTGAGGTCCCAGAACAAGAGCGTAAAATAGTTATAGAAAGAATCCATTGGACACCTTCTGAAAGAGATCCCAAATTGAAAACTCCAAGATCAATTGTAGCCAAATTCCAGAATTATCAGATCAAGGAGAAAATACTGCAGACAGCAAGAAAGAAACAATTCAAATATTGTGGAACTACAGTCAGAATCGCACAGGACCAAGCAGCTTCTACATTAAAAGATTGGAGTAGGGTGGCTAGGTGACACAGTGAATAGAGTACCTATCCTGGAGTCAGGAGGATCTGAGTTCAAATCTGTCCTCAGAAATTTAGCACTTACTAGCCATGTGACCTTGGGCAAGTCACTTAACTTCAATTGCCCCTCCAAAAAAAAAGTGAAAAGATTGGAGGGATTGGAATATGATATTTTATAAGACCAAAGAACTCAGACTACAACCAAGCATCAACTATCCAGCAAAACTAAGCATAATCATTCAGGCAAAGAGATGGTCATTCAGTGAAATAAGGGACTTCCAGACCTTCCTGATGGAAAAAGCCAGAGCTCAGTGGAAAACTCAATCTCTAAATACAAGACTCAAAAGAAATATAAAAAGGTAAACAGGGAAAACACACCTACAACCACCACCCCCCCACACACACACACATAACTTATTATTTAATAAGTGCACCTCTTTACATCCCTATATGGGAAGCGAATACCTGTCAATATTGAGAACTGGATAATCATTGGGGCGTATAAAAGGGTTATACATAGATAAATTAACCAAAGTGACAGTAAAAAAAAAAAAACGTATTAAGGGGAGCAAAGGAATTGTAATGGGAGAAAAGGAAAGAAGGTGGCAGAAAAGGATAAATTATGCCACACAAAGAGGCATAAAAACATATTAAAGTAGAAATAAAGAAGAGAAGGAGATGAACATTTTATGAGCTTTACTCTCATTGGTTTTAGTCCAAAGAGGGAATAACATTATCAGTTAAGTATGGTATTGAAACATGAAAAGACACAAAACCTTTTTATAATAGTAGGAAGGAAGGGAGGGAGAGGAGCACTGCATGGGATTTACTCTCATCAGTTTTGATTCAGAGAGGGAAGAACATACCTTGTTAAGTACAAAAATCTATTGAGAAGTGGAGCCAAGATGGCAGAGTAAAAGCACAAACTTGCCATTGGCTCTGGCTCCATCCACTTCCAGTACCTTTAAAGAAAAGTTACTCTAAACAAATTTTAAAGCTACAGAACCCACCAAGAGACACAGAGCAACAAATCTCCTGCTGAATGCACCCTGGCAGACCGACAGGAAAAGTTTATTACAGTGCACTGGGAGCCAAGAGCTGTCCCCTCTGAGCCATGGTTCCAGCCTCAGGGCAGCCCAGATGGGCCAGAGCATGATTCAGGAGAGTGAATATCCAGAAGCTGTGGTGGCTTCCAGACTTCTCAACCCATAAACTCCAAAGACAAAGTAAAATGTCAGTGGGGAACTCTGTTGGAAACAGGGGGATGGAAGAGCTCGGTCTGGCCCCTTCCCCTGGGGCAAGAAGTATTGGAGGTGTGGCAGCTGCAGCATGGCTACTTCCAGAGCTCCAGGCCTACAGATTATAGGGTGACCAAGCAACCATTCAGAGGGTAATTGTTCTTGCTATAACCTGCTTGGATCTGGATTTTGTTCTTGGGTGATGGTCCTGGGGTGTGTGGCCAGTGTGCCAGAGCTTGTGGGGGCTGCAGAGAGGGTGCCCAACTAACAGTTCTGGCAACTGTGAAAACCCCAGCAATTTGGGACAAAGCAGTCTTCATTTTGCAAACAGAGTTCTACCATGACAAAGAGCTCAAAAGTCAAGTAATTGGCTGGCAATATGAGCAAGCAAAGGCAGCACAATCAGACTATATAATCCTTTTGGGGGGGACAAAAAGGATCAAAGCATGGAACTGCAGGAGGAAAATAAAATCATATCTCCTGCATCAAAAGCTTCCAAGAAAAATATGCATTGGCTACAGTCCATGGAGGGGCTCAAGAAAGGTTTTGAAAATCAAGTAAGAGAAATGGAAGAAAAACTGGGAAGAAAAATGAGAACAATGAAAGAAAATCATGAAAAGTGAATAAACAGCCTGCTAAAAGAGACCCAAAAAAAATCTGAAGAAAATAGCACCTTAAAAAATAGACTAACTGAAATGGCAAAAAAAAAAAAATGACCCTAAAAGCCAATGGAGAGAAGAATGCCTTTAGAGGCCAAATTTTCCAGATGGGAAAGGAATTTCAAAAACTCACTGAAGAGAATAATTCCTTCAAAATTATATTGGAGCAATTGGAAGCTAATGATTTTATGAGAAATCAAGATACTATAAAACAGATCCAAACAAATGAAAAAAAAAATAGAAGGCAATGTGAACTATCTCACTGGAAAAACACTGACCTGGAAAATAGATCCAGGAGAGATAATTTAAGAATTAATGGACTATCTGAAAACCATGAGCAAAAATAGAGCCTAGACACCATCTTTCAAGAAATTATTAAGGAAAATTGCCCTGATATTCTATAGCCAGAGAGCAAAATAAAAATTGAAAGAATTCACCTATCACGTCTTCAAAAAGATCCCAAAAAGAAAACTCCTAGGAATATTATAGACAAATTCCAGAGTTCCCAGGTCAAGGAGAAAATACTGCAAGCATACAGGAAGAAACAATTTGAGTACTGTGGAAACATAATCAGGATAACACAAGACCTAGCAGCTTCTACATTAAGAGATTAAAGGGCTTGGAATATGATATTTCAGAGTTCAAAGTAGCTAAGATTAAAACCAAGAATCATCTACCCAGCAAACCTTAGTATAATGCTTCAGAGGGCATAGGATGAGTTGAATATGAATGGATCATATCTAAAATGTAAACTTAAGAGGTGAGAGAGGAATATATTGTGAGGAGAAAGGGAGAGATAGATTAGGGTAAATTATTTCATATAAAAGAGGCAAGAGCACACTGTTACAAGGGAGGGGAAGATCAAGAAGTGAAAAGGAATCAGTCAACCTTACCCTCATTGAATTTGGCTTAAGAAGATAATAACACGCACATTCAATTTGATATCTTACCCTACAGGAAAATGTGGGGGGGGGGAGGGATAAGAGGGGAGATAATAGAAGGGAGGAAAGATTGGGGGAGAGGGCAGTTAGAAGCCAACACTTTTGAAAATGGACAAGGTCAAAATAGAAAATAGAATAAGTGGGGGTTTGGGATAGGATGGAGGAAATATATAGTTAGTCTTTCACAGTATAACTATTATGGAAATGTTTTGCATAACTATACATGTACAACCTAAGTTGAATTGCTCATCTTTCCAGTGGAGGTGAGTGAGGACGGAAGAAGAGAAAGAATCTGGAACTCAAAGTTTCAAAAAAAAAATGTTAAAATAAGTAAATAAATAAAGATGTATTGCTTCCTACAGGCAATAGGAGGGGAAAGGACAAAAAAGGGGGAGGTTGTTAGAAGGGAGGGAAGAAGTAATAAGGGGAAAGATTAGGTAAAGGGAGGGGGATTGATAGGGAGGGAATACTGAGGGAGGCATCACTAAAATGGAAAACTCTTAAGGAGGTAAAGGGAGAAAAAAGAAATCAAAGCAAAAATGGGAGAGGGAATAAGATGGAGGTAAAGACACATATAATAGCCATAACTTTGAATGTGAATGGGATGAACTCTCCCATAAAATGGAGGCAGATAGCAGAATGGATTAAAAAGCATAATCCTACAATCTGCTGTCCACAAAAAACACATTTGAAATGGGGGGATACATATAGGGTAAAGATAAAAGGCTGGAATAGAACATATTATGCTTCAGCTAAAGTAAAAATATTAGGGGGTAGCAATCCTTATCTCAGATAAAGCAAATGCAAAAATAGATCTAAGCAAAAGAGATAAGGAATGAAACTATATCCTACTAAAAGGCACCATTGACAATGAAGCAATATCATTACTAAATATATATACACCAAGCAGTGTAGCATTCAGATTCCTAGAGGAGAAGTTAAGGGAGTTAGAGAAAGAAATAGATATGAAAACTATACTATTGGGGAACCTAAATCTCCCCCTCTATGAACTTGATAAATCTAACCTCAAAATAAACAAGAAAGAAATTAAGGAGGTGAATTGAATGTTAGAGAAGCTAGATATGATAGACCTCTGGAGAAAACTGAATGAGGATGTGAAGGAATATATCTTCTTCTTTGTGTCACATGGCACATACACAAAAATAGACCATGTACTAGGGCATAAAAACCTTATGATCTAGTGCAGAAAGGCAGAAATACTAAATGCATCCTTTTCAGATAATGATGCAATAAAAATTATATGTAAAAAAGGGCCATGGAAAGGTAGACTAAAAACTAATTGGAAACTAAATTTAATCCTAAAGAATGAGTGGGTCGAAAAACAAATCACAGACAATCAGTAATTTAATTCAAGAGAATGACAATAATGAGACAACATACCAAAACTTGTGGAATGCAGTGAAAGCTGTTCTTCGGGGAAATTTTTTATGTCTGAATGCACACATGAATAAAATACAGAAAATGGAGATTGATAAATTGGGGGTGCAACTGAAAAAGCTAGAAAAAGAACAAATTTTAAATCCCAATTAAATATTAAATAAGAAATATTGAAAAAAGGATAGAATAATAAAGTTGAAATTAAGAAAACTATTGAACTAATAAATAAGACTAAGAGCTGGTTTTATGAAAAAATAAATAAATTAAATTAATACACCTTTAGTTAATTTGATAAAAAAAGAAAGAAGAAAACCAAATTACCAGTATCAAAAATGAAAAAGCTGAATTATTCTCCAAAGAAAAGGAAATTAAAACAATAATTAGGAATTATTTTCCCTAATTGTATGCCCATAAATTTGATAATCTTAGTGAAATGGATGAATATTTACAAAAATATAAATTGCCCAGATTAGTTGAAGAGGAAGAATACTTAAATTACACCATATCAGAAAAAGAAATTGAATAAGACTTCAATGAATTCCCTAGGAAAAAATCTCCAGGGCCAGATGGTTTTACTAGGGAACTGTATCAAACATTTAAAGAACAATTGATTCCAATACTTTACAAACTGTTTGGGAAAACTGGAGGAGAAGGAGTCCTATGAAATTCTTTTTGTGACACAAAGATGGTACTGATACCTAAATCAGGAAGAGCCCAAACAGTGAAAGAAAATTATAGGCCAACTTCCCTCATGAATATAAATGCAAATTTTTAAATAAAATATTAGCAAAAAGACTGCAGAAACTTGTTATGAGAGTAATACACTTTGATCAGGTAAGATTTATTCCAGGAATTCAAGAATGGTTCAATATTAGGAAAACTATTAATACAATCGATCATATCAAAAACAAAACTAGTAGAAAGCCTATGATTATCTCGATAGATGCAGAAAAAGCCTTTGAAAAAATACAACAACACCCATTCCTATTAAAAAAAACACTAGAAAGTACAGGAATGAATAGAGTCTTCCCTAAAATAATAAGTAGCATCTATCCAAAACCATCAGTAAGTATTATATGTAATGGGGATAAGCTACAAGCATTTCCAATAAGATAGGGGGTGAAACAAGGATGTCCACTATCATCTCTCTTATTCAATTTGGTACTAATGTTAGCTGCAACAATAAGAGAACAAATATAAATCAAAGGAATTAGATTAGGCAAAGAAGAGACTAAGCTATCATTCTTTGAAGATGATATGATGATATATTTAGAGAATCCTAGAAATTCAAGTAAAAAAGTACTTGAGATAATAAATATATTTAGCATAGTTACAGGATATAAAACCCATATAAATCTTCAGTATTCCTATACATTTCTAAGG
Organism: Petaurus breviceps papuanus; assembly: GCF_028583685.1. NCBI lineage: Eukaryota > Metazoa > Chordata > Mammalia > Diprotodontia > Petauridae > Petaurus > Petaurus breviceps. The sequence goes on from NW_027187347.1 coordinate 6,443,481, forward strand.
AAGTCCAACAGCAAGAAATAGAAAGAGAAATTTCATTTAAAGTTACTGTAGACACTATAAAATGTTTGGGAATCTACCTGCCAAAACAAACCCAGGAACTATATGATACAATTATGAAACACTTTTCACACAAATAAAGTCAGATCTAAATAACTGGAAAAACATCAGTTGCTCACGGCTAGGTCAAGATAGTACAATAAAAAGGATAATTTTACCTAAATTAATTTACCCATATAGTGCCTTACCAATAAATGTACCAGGAAGTTATTTTATAGAGCTAGAAAAAATAGTAACAAAATTCATCTGGAAGAACAAAAGGTCCAGATCATCAAGGAAATTAATGAAAAGAAATGCTAGGGAAGGTACCCTAGCCATACCAGATTTTAAACTATATTATAAAGCAAGAGTCATAAAAACTACTTGGTACTGGCTGAGGAATAGAGTGGTGGATCAGTGGAATAGATTAGGTACACAAGACACAGCAGTCAAAACTATAGTAATCTACTGTTTGACAAACAAAAGACCCTAGCTTCTGGAATAAGAATTCACTATTTGACAAAAACTGCTGGAAAAACTGGAAATTAGTATGGCAGAAACTGAACATAGACCAATATATTACACCACTTAACAAAATAATATCTAAATGGGTGCACAGTCTAGATATAAAGCCTGATACTGTAGGCAATCTGGGAGAGCAAGGAATAGTTTACCTGTCAGATTTATGGAGAAAGGAGGGGATTTATGACTAAACAAGAGATGGAGAACATTACAGAATGCAAAGTGGATAATTTTGATTACATTAAATTGATAAGTTTTTGAACAAATGAAGTTAATATAATCAAGATTAGGAGGGAAGTGGAAAGTTGGGAAAGAATTTTTGAAATCAATGTCTCTGATAAAGGCCTCATATCTAAAATATAAAGAAAATTGAGTCAAATTTATAAGAATACAAGTCATTCTCCAAGTGATAAATGGTCAAAGGATATGAAAAAGCAGTTTTCAGAGGAAGAAATTAAAGATATCTATAAGCATATGAAAATGCTCTAAATCACTATTAATTAGAGAAACGCAAATCAAAACAACTCTTAGGTACCACATCTCACCAGTCAGATTGGCTAAGAGGACAAAACAGGAAAATGATAAATGCTGAAGAGGATGTGGAAAAATTGGAACTCTAATGCATTGTTTGTGGAGTTGTGAAGTGATTCAGCCATTCTGGAGAGCAATTTTGAATTATACCCAAAGGGCTATAAAAAGTGCATACTCTTTGACCCAGCAATACCACTTCTAGGGCTATATCCTAAAGAGATCATACAAGTGGGAGGAAGATCCATTTACACAAAAATATATATAGCAGCTCTTTTTGTGGTGGCAAAGAATTAGAAATCAAGGGGATGCCCATCAATTGGGGAATGGCTAAACAATCTGTGGCATATGAATATAATGGAATACTATTGTGCTATAAGAAATGAGGAGCAGACAGACTTCATAATAACCTGGACAGACTTATATAAACTGATGCTGAATGAGGAGAGCAGAACCAGGAGAACTTTGTACACAGTTACAGACTCATCGTATCTATGACTATTAACTTTGATAGACTGGGTTCCTTTCAGCAATGCAAGGTTATAAGACAATTCCAAAAGACTCATGATGGAAAGGCTATGCACATTTAGAGAAAAGTACTATGGAGTTTTAATGCAGATTGAAGGAAACTACTTGATCTCTCTTTTATGTTTAGTTCTGTTTTGTTACTTCTTATTGTTCACTTCATTGGTTATAATTCTTTACAACTGGAGTAATGCTTAATGTGAAGGTATTTGCAGAGCCTATATCAGATTGCATGCCTCCTTGCAGCGTAGGGGAGAGAAATTTTGGAACTCAAGGGACTGTGGAACTGAATGTTGTAAAATAAAAGTAGATAAACAAATTTAATATAATAAAATTGAAATAAAAATGTATTAATTGACTCACAGGACTAAAGGCTTAGGTTACTGACATGAAGAATCTGGTTGCTTGAATATAAAACAGTCTTGAGAAGCTTTAGGAAGCATCGAGGTGCTTGACTGGCAGACCATGATGGCCAGCTCCTAGGGAAGAGATCTTCACTCAGCTGAATCAACTCTGAGCATCCTTAATGCATATCCTTGTTGAATATCTTTCTTCTATGGCAATGTAAATGTCTTTTTGTTAAATGTTAAATGGCTATTACTGTATCATTTAAATCTGTCATTAAACATAATTATCAAGTGATAGGTTTGAGGCAGGCCTATTCCAGAACATTTCTTATTTTACAGAAGAGAAAACTGAGACCACATTTTGTAAACTACCATCAGAGGTAAGATTTCAAACCAAATCCTCTGAGTCCAAAGCTATTATTTTTTTTCCATTCTACCACATTACCTCCTTTTGGATAAAGTGGTGGTCTACATCAAGTGAGGAAACATTCAACAATGAAATAACAAATCCAGAGCTATAATCTTAAAGAGAAAATACATAGATTATTCATGTAATTAGTCCTTAATTCTATTCCGTTCCTCTATTCATTATTTTAAATTTATTTTCTATATACCTTGTTTCTTCATGGTTTTATTCAAGTTGTCTTTCACATAGACTATGAAGTGAGCTCCTTTAATGCAAGTATTTATACCTTTCTTTGTATCTTAGCAGAGACCCTAGCACACATTCAGCACTTAATAAACATTTATTGACTGAAGACATGGTCAAAGCAGCTGCAGTATCACAAATTACTCAATTTCTTTAAAGTAAAAAGAAAAATGGCAACAATAGTTTGTGTTTCTGACCAAGCCTCCATACTGGAAAATGGTTTATATTGCTGGACATAATTACTTTTTATAGTGGCAACTAGGAGAAATTTATCCAGTTATCAAAAAAAACCTACACTATTTTCCTCCATAAACAGACAGTGAAACTGAGACTGAGAGAAGTTAAATGATTTTCCCAGGTCACATAAAAGTTTCTAAGGCAGTATGTTTGAACTCATGTCTTCTTGATTCCAAATCTTGCATACTCTACACCATACTATGCTGCAAAGATATGGTGTACCATGAATGGAATGGATGAAAGTTGGCAGGGGAGAGGGGAGTGGGATTTCTCATTTCTGAATCATGGAGGTGCTATAGTTCTGTGAGATGTTAAGATGTGTGTAGCAGCAAGCACCCCAGCATCCCCAGGGTGTCTGCCAACACAGTTTCTTGGATCTGCTTTGATAAAGGAAAGCAACTCAAAATGGGTTAACAAGCTTACTTTAATCAGTTAGACATATCGTTTACCTTGTTCAGGGGAAAAAGGTCAGCACCCTGAACTTCAAAGTATACAGGCAGAATTATCAAGACAGACACAGATCAAGTAGACAGCTTTCCAAACTGTCCAACCATTACATCCATACCAAATCAACATCTGGGTTTCAACATCTGGGTTTTTCAAAGCCGGGGAGCTCTGGACAAGGCTTCCCAGAATCCTGATCAAATCACAGAACACTTCTCAAAGTGAGCCCCAAAACAAAGCTACACATCAGGCTTATATAGCCTTCTCCTGGCTCAGAGAATGTAACAACCTTATTGACTCACTGGCCAATCAAGAAGTATCTACTGAAAAACAAGCCTCCCACCCCAGGCTCCAGGTACACTTTAGCCTAGGGGCAGGGAAGATCTTCAAAATTTACATTCCTGTTACAATGTGACATGAGACCACACCAATTGTGTGACTAAAGTTGAATCAAGTAGAACCAAGTATTTAAAAAATATTAATACAAAATAAGACAACATAGGATTGAGTACCAGATGAGAATCAAGTCTTCTCTTGGGAGGGAGTAAGTGAATCTGATGCTAAAAGATGGGTCATATTTGCCTATGGTGATCAATTCAATCCAGCAAGCATTTATTTCGTGCCATATTAGGCATTGGGCATGCTGCAGAGATAAAAGGACAAAATCAATGTAGTCCCTGACCTCAAGGGGCTTACATGATGCCGGCAGGAAGTAACATGTATACAAATAAGCAAATAGAAAATTCATACCAAGTACAAATAGGGGAAGGGTATGTAAAGCCTATTTACCTATGAAAATGGGTATTACAATTCATATACTAGGGGAACTGTTATTTCCAATTTCTTGGAGAATTATATTATAATTCATTTCCCTGTAGACAGCAATCCAATGTAAAGGAGAGATTCATAAATGTTAATGAAATGATTGTCTGGAAAGAAGCCAACAATATTCACACCCTGGGGTCCCAGAAGAGGTTTTCTGGAGAAAGCCAGATGAATAAGCCTGGTGGAAGGCAGGCTCTGGTCAAGTCCCCAGAGCTGCACCCCCTCTTTTATGCTCTCCAGACACTTCATCTGGCTACTGTCATAGCACTCCAAACTTGATCACTTTATATTATTTCTCCGTACATTGCCAGACATCCTGTGCACAAAGCAAAGCACTGTTCTCATCTTAGATCATAGGTTTTGGGGTTCATAGACTTAAAATAAGAACGACCTTTCAGTCCATTGGGTTAGAAGAATAGTGGATTTGGATTCAGAAGAAGAGGGTTCAAATTCTGCCTCTTCCACTCTACTCCTGTGATCTTGACACAGGTGATTTAACTAATCTGGGACTTAGTTTCCTTATTTGTAAAATGGGTGGGTTGGGACTGAATGATTTCTAAAATCCCTTGCAATTCAAAAAGATCAGATGATCTTTAGAGCAAGGAAGTGATCTCCGGGTTTATCTAGTCCAGGGGTGGGATACCTGTGGCCTTCTAGGTCCTCAAGAGCAGCCCTTTGACAAAATCTAAATTTCACAGAATAAGAAGTTTGGATTCTGTCAAAAGGCTGTACTTGGGGACCTAGAAGGTCACAGGTGGCCTTGAGGCCTCAGGTTTTCCAGCCCTGATCTAATCCTTTGATTTAATAAACCTGTTTCAGGTTTATTATATGTTTTGGGCACTCATTATAGTTCACTTGGGTAAACAAATGCCTGTTATGTCCAGGACACTGTGCTAGGCAGTGGGGGTACAAAGACATAAAATGTCCTACTCCTTTTTGCTTATAATTTGCACCTTTGCCACTTATTATTGTATAATATTGAACAAGTGACCACTTCTCAGGCCTTTAGTTTATTCATCAATAAAATGAGGAGTTTAAACCACATGAGGTTGAGGGACCCTTCTAGCTCTAAGACTGTTCAATTCTGGGAAAAGCAGGAAAGTTCCCTAATTCCCAGTCAAATGTTTATTCTTTTAATCTTTACAGAAGTAACTGATGGCCCAAAGGATTTAGGAAGGCCTGAATTCAAATTCAGCCTCAGATAATTACTAGCTATGTGACCCTGAACAAGTCATTTAACTAACAGAAGATCTCAGTTCACTCAATTATAAAATGGAGAAAATAATAGCACCTACCTCCCACAGTTATTGGGAGAATCAAATGAGATGATATTTGTAAAAGTAATTTACACATTAACTGGCACATAGTAGGAACTTAATAAAGACTCCCCCTACACTGCATCATGCTAGCTTCATTTAAAGAACTGAATTCCACACTGAGTTACAAAACTATGTGAAAAGCAACGTTGACCTCTAAATTTTTACTATAATCACAAATTCAAACATTGCATAAATTTATTCATAGTCTATAAATGAAGCATTGTTCTTCCATGGGGAAAATGTTATAAATAATAAATTAGTTTTTATTTTATTTTATTTTTTTTCAATTTCAAAGAGTAAAACATTAAAACAAAAATACACAGGCTTTCAAAACCCAGATCAAAATATTTATTCAGTGGTCAAATAAAACCACATTTGATAATGCCAGCCATCATTCTAATGCATATTATCAAATTATAAATATTAATAATCTAACTGTGCCTTTCAAACTTTAATGAAACTGAATAATCCAGATGTTCCTCACTTTATTTCATTTGTTTTGATTTCTGCACAGGTATTCACTCCATTATACAAAAAGCTTCAGGTTTCATGAAAAAGTCACTAGGAATGAAAAGAGAAGGATAAATGAAATGTTCTAGGATAGCAGAGTCCTTTCATGGATTCTTAGAGATATTTCTATCATCGCTGTCACAAAGCTAGCTACAAATACTTTGAGGACATGTCTAAAAACAATTATTTTGGTAGGACCTTTAGAGCAAGATTTGAATTCAATGTTTGGTAGATCTGAATTGTCCTCCCCTCTACTCTTCTGTTTTCCTCATCTCCCTACCATGTTGGTTAGAATCTCTGGTTTATGCACTAACATCATTTTATCCAGGCCTAGGACCAAGAACCAATATTCCTCTATCCAACACAGATCTAAAAGCTTTTAGCATGACTTCCTACAAGGCCAAGAAGGAGAGATATTCATTCTCTTTCTACTTGAGTTCTAGTGGCTCTCTATTGCATCCCATATTAAATATAAATAATGATAATAATAATAACTTTTATATAGTGTTCACTCTGTGACAAATACTTAACAAATGTTCACTCAGTTGGTCCTCACAACAACCCTGGAAGTTAGTTGCTATTTTTAATCCCTACTTTTGCAGATGAAGAAACTGGTAAACTAAGGTTAAGTAATTTGCCCTAGTTTGAACACCTATTAAGTGTTTGAGGTCAAATTTGAACACAGATCTTCCTGACTCTATGCCTGGCACAGCCCAGTTGCCCTACTATGTTTAGTATTTAAATCTCTCTTTTTTTTGCTTTTTTCAGGGCAATTGGGGTTAAGTGACTTGCCCAGGGTCACATGGCTAGTTTTTGTGTTAAGTGTCTGAGGCCAGATTTGAACTCAGGTCCTCATTACTCCAGGGTTGGTGCTCTATTCACTGTACCACATAGCTGACCCCTAAATCTCTTTATAACCTGGCTCTTTCCTACCATTCCTGTCTTATTTCACATTTCTCCTCCCCACAAACTTCGTCATCCCCCTCCCCTGGCCTACTTACAGTTCCTCTTATACAGTCTCCATCACAGGTCTCTGTGTCTTTGAGCTGGCTATGCCTACAGCTGGAATAATCTTCCCTCTCACCTATGATTCTTGGCTTCTCTGGATTTCTTTAAGACTTAGCTTGTCTCATCCTATGCAGTAGACTCTATTCCAGTTCCCTCGCCTACTAGTACCTTCTTTTCCCAGATAACTTTCCGTCTACTCTCATGATATTTCATATCTCCCTAGTTGATCTCTGTAATTAAAATGTGGTCTTCTTGAGGGAAGGAATCATGGTTTGCTTTTCTTTGTATTTTCAACACTAAAACTGGCACATAGTAGGTGCTTAATAAATGCTTGCTGACCTAATAACTGACTCTCTGAGTAGAAGTCCTTCTGAGTCTACTATGGTTCAAGGTCAGAGAAACAAACAGCAGTGACTGATGAATTACAAGGTCAAAAAGTAGGACCAAGAAAAAAATGGAGAAGTGAGACCAGGATAGATAATAAAATTAGGGACAGGCTGAACTCTTAGGCAAGAACCAGTGGTCAAAGAAAGCAAAATTGTATACACGTATAAGTAAAAAGTCTACATTGTGTGTGTTTGTGTGTATAGCAAGGATGCGATATAAGAACATAAATGAATAGAGAATGTCAAAATAAAAATCAAGTCAGGGACTAAGTGGGGAAAAATGATGCTACAGGGTAAGAAAACTAGAAAGTAGAGGGTTAGGTTCTTGTAGTTTACCATTTTTCGTTCCAAGATTTGAAACAGATGATCACAAATACAAAGAAACAGTGAAAGACAATGAATTTCACAGGAGCTGCACTGGTGGCCAAAGAAAACAGGAGGCCATCCACGAAGGAAGGCTGATAAATAACAAAGGCTATTTTCTATGTCAAGCTGGTGTACCAAGAAAGAGAGAAAAGAAAAGCAGATGATGAAAAAGACCTATGATGGGAAAAGTATTAAAAAATATAAGTAGAGAAACAGAAGTACAAATTTCATTTCTTCCTATGGAAATCAGCTCCTTTGGGCACTGACTCCTGTTTACTACTGCTTTTAATGTGAGTGCCTAAACTAGCTAAAGTTAGACTCAGTATATTTTAATTCAACTAATCTTAAATTGTGCAGGGAACTGTCCTAGGCACTGGGAAAGGGAGAAAACTTAGATAAGACTCAGTTCCTGCCCCATGGATGTTCAATTCTAGAAGTGAGATAAGTTATTTAATGTTTAATGTTAATCAAATGATTCTTTGTTCTCATCCATTTGAGAGTTCTTCCTGACAATGGTGATCATAATCCATCCTTTCCTACCCATCCTATGTGACTCTATTCCATATCCTACCATATATTCATGTCAATATAATAACGAAAACAATAATAGTGATGTAATAATAATAATAATAATTACTATATCCAAAATAACTAACTTGGAAAACAAGATATTTATATGAATTAAATTATAAAGGTAATTTAGGAATCATTTTTTTGTTTCTGCTAAGTGGTTTCAATTGTGTCTGACTTTATGACTGCATCTAGTGTTTTCTTAACAAAGGTAGTGGTATGATTTCTCATTCGCTTCTCCAACTCTCTTTATAGCTGAGAAAACTAAGGCAAACAGGGTTAAATGACTTGTTCAGAATCACACAGCTATTAAATATCTGAGGCAAGATTTGAATTCATGAAGATGTCTCTTCCTGATTCCAAGCCCAGTGCTCTATCTATTGCACCACCTAGCTACCCCTTTAAGAATCATTAGACTCATTTGAAAACTATGAGGGTCAGTTGATTGAAATTATAGATAAGTATTATGAATTCCAATTCCTTTCTTCCTCGAAAACAGATGAGAATGAGGAGGAACAAAGAAATGGGAAAATCTACAATAAAATGTGATGCAGGAGCAAGGGGACAACAATAATGAACAACCTTAAAGATAAATGTGAATGGAATGAACCCACCTATAAAAGAAGACTAGAAGGTTGGGTTAGAAAACAGAATCCACAATTACAAGAACCACAGCTTCAACATAAAGACCCATAGACTATAGATGAAGAATTAATATAGAATCTACTTCAATGATTCTAAAAAAAGGAGTGACATAAATAAGGGAACTACGTTATTTTAAAAGATATGTTAGATAAATATTATTGATGTGGTACTGAATGTGGAGGCAGCTAAGTGGCTCAGGGCATACAGTGCTTGGCCTGAAGTCAAGAAGAGCTGAGTTAAAATCTGGCCTCAGACACTTACTAGCTATGTGACCCTAGACAAGTCACTTAACGCTGTATGCCTTAATCCACTGGAGGATGAAATGGCAAACTACTCCAATATCTTTGTCAAGAAAACTCCATGGACAATATTGGTATGCTATGATCCAATGGGTCATGAAGATTAAGACATCTCTTGAACAATATTGAATGCAGGAAATGAAGCATCCAAATATTTAAAGGAAAAACGAATTTTACTTCATGGAAAAATAACAGGACAGTAATTACTGGAAATCTTAATGTGTTTCCTCAGACTTAGACATATCTAATAAAAAGAGAAATAAGAAATAAGTTAATATTTGAATAAAATTTTAGAAAGGACAGGTATGATAAATCTTAGCTGATATTGAATGACAACAGAAAGTAATATACATATTCCTGAGTTGTACTTTTATACTTCTATAAAAATTGTCCATGTACTATGGCATTAAGCCAAGGCAGGAAAGTACAGGTACTAAACAAATTTCAACTGGCCACAATGTAATACAAATTATAACTAATAAAAATTCTTTGAGGAGAAGACTTTAAATGGAGAATAGATAATATACACTAAAAAAAGGATACAAAGGACAATAGAATTTGTATTTGGTACAATACAAACTTATATAAAAAATTGTTGATAAGGGCAAAGCATACCAAAACTTGTAAGATATAGATATAGTCAAAAATTGCTTAGGAAAAATTAATATCACTAAACATGTTTAACAAGTAAAAGTAGAAGGAAGAGATTACTGAATTGGGCATGCATTTAAAAGAAATAAATACTAGAATAACAACGTATCAAAAAGTTCCTATATCAACAGAAAAAATAGAACTTTTTGAAAATAGAAGAAATAAAATTGAATACCAAATAAAATTATTTGAATTAATAAATAAAAGTAGGAGTTGGTTCTTTGAAAAAAAATTAGTACAGTAGGTGAAAATAAGGACTTGATTTCTGTATATACTACTTCTATCGAAGGAGGGTAGGCAGCAACATTCTAAGCAATTCATAGTCTTAGAGAGTTGCCTAGAGCACTAATTGGTAATATTATTTGATTAGGGTTACACAACTAGTAGAGTCAAGCACAAATCCAACTTGGTTCTGGTTTTTAAACTGGCTCTTATCCATTAAGTTAAGTTTCATTTGAAAAATAGAAAACCCAAACTACAGCAATAAAAGAAAAATAACAATAAATGAAGATAAATAAAAGATAATTTTTAAAGAACCTGGTTACCTTAAAGAAATATAGGGATATTTACAAAAGCATAATATACTCATATTAACAAAACAAGAAACAGAGAAATTAAGCAACACTATTTCATAACTAGAAATTAAATAAACCATAAAAGAGAGCTCTCTTCTAACTCTAAAAAACAAAGCAAGAAACTCCTGGTCTAAATGAGTCAACATAAAAATTCCAGCAAATATTTGGAGATAAATTCAACAGAAATAACTGAGAGACAGACAAACATAGAGAGACAGAGACACAGAGAGAGAGAGAAAGAGAGAGAGAGAGAGAGAGAGAGAGAGAGAGAGAGAGAGAGAGAGACAGAGAGAGAGACAGAGAGAGAGACAGAGAGAGAGACAGAGAGAGAGACAGTGACAGAGAGAGACAGAGACACACAGAGACAGAGACAGAGAAGAGAACACTCTACCAAATTCTTTTAATTAAATGAATGTGGTCCTGATACCTAAACTCAGAAGAAGAGAAAGAAAGCCATAACACAATATCTCAAATGACTGTTGATGTGAACATACTGAATGAAATATTACCAAAAAATATAGCAACATTTTCAAAAAATTGTAGGTTATAATAAGTTTAGATTTTTAGCAGGAATTTAAGGATGACTTAGCATTAGAAAAACTATTAATAACAATATATAATGACAATATAATATATGACAAAATGATAACATACATATAACAGCAATAAAATCACATGATTATATCAACAAATGCTGAAAAAGCTTTTCATAAAACATAGCACTTGAGTGTTTAAAAAAAAAACACTAGACATCAGGGAAACAAATTGATTGTTCCTCAAAATGGTGAGTCATTTGCCAAAAACTGAGAACTAGCTTTATGTTAATGGTTGAAACACTACAGAACTTAAAACGGTATAAAGCAAGAGACCATTAAACAGGTTTAAAGCAGGAATACCCATTGTCACAAGTGTCATTTAATACACTGCTAGAAATGCTATGTATAGCAATATGATAAAATTGAAAAGTGTCTGAACAAGCAAAATAGATGCAGTTAAAAGGGAAATACTTATTTTAGGGAAAGAAACCTCCCATCATGTTTCTATAAAAGGCACTTATATATAATACATGCAAAGAATTTCTACAATATATAATAATAAGAAATTCCCCCAATAGATAAATTATACTTAATAGATAAGCAAAGGATATAGTTTTAAAGTGAAGAAATGCAAGCTATCAAGAAACATGAAAAATGTTCCAAGTTACTAATGATAAGAGACATATTGATCAAAATAATTGAGTCTTTAACCTCACAGCTATCATTTTTTTGAATTTGCAAAGCTCTTTGCAAATATTAACTAATTTAATTCTCACAATAACCCAGGTGCTATTATTTTTCCCTTTTTTACAGATGAGATAAAGATTAAGTGATTAGCTCAGAATCATAGGGCCATTGTCTAAGGTCACATTGAACTCAGATCTTCCTGACTCCAGATCTAATGTTCATCCACATAGATACCTCAGAAAGCAAGACAAAAGAATAAAATAGAAATTGTTGATGGGTGGTAGAGGATAGTCACACAAATGAATTATTTCTGAAACAGTAAATTAATTTAATCATTTTGATAATTTGGAATTATACTTAAAATTTCTATAAGCTTTATGCATCCTTTGACCCAGAAATACTCCTATTAGGCATATATCCCAAGGAGGTAAAGAACAGAAAGGACGGACTTATATGTGCAAGAATATTTATAGTATCACCTTTTGTTATAGCAAAGAACTGGAAATCAAATGTGTCCATTGAATTGGACAAATTGTGGCATATAAATACAATGGATTTTTTTTCATTAATAAAGACATTGAGGAAAACGACAAATTTGTAGAAAAAATGGAAAACCTTGTTTGAAGTAATATAAATTCAGTTGAACAGGACTAGGATAATGATTTCCACTATAAGACAGCAATAAAAATAACTCTGAAAGATATCAGAACTTTGAATATAGAGATTTCAGCTTAACATGTATACAGTTATTTAAATGTAACTAATCACAAAACATATTTAATTACTTACATTGATAAGGAATATTAAGCTTACAATAGATCATTTATTTTTTTTTATTTTGCATTGCATTGTTGTAAACAATATAAAAATGTAAAAACTGGAGAGTACCTAAGACTACCTCCTTAGCTGACATTGACTCTCTAATAACTAGTCCATGAATTTTGTCATTTACTCAGTTCTTATACTCCCCAATCACCTAGCTTACATCTCTTCATCTTGTCCATCAGAATTTTATGAGAAACATTATCAAATCTCAGCCAATATGTAACTATACCATGCCTGCAGCATTTCTCTGATCTACCAGTTTAATAACCCTGTCAAAAAGGAAATGAGATTACTGTAGAAAAATTATTTTTGATGAATAACATGTAACATTTTGTAATTTTTAAAATGTTATGTAAGTTACAGTTATTATTCTGAGGAAGACTTTGCAATCACTACTTCCTTTCAAATGTTCCCAAAATATTCATTTTATGAGAAGTGTTATAATCACCATACTCTTCCCTTCCCTGAATACTAGGACATTTGCTACTCATTCTCTAGTCCTGCAGCCCACTGGAAGTTTTATTCTCTGTGATTTTCCAAGATAAACAGTGATTTACTGATCATTTTTTCCAGTTCTTCCAGTACCATGGACCGTAGTTTATTTTATCTGGTTGATGAGCTCATTCAGGACAGAGAGGTACTCTCTTCTTATCCCCTTACTCATTTTCAATTTTTATTCCCCATTAATCTTTGTTTCTCTGTTTGATCATTCTTCTTACAGAGATCACTCTTTTCCAAAAAACAGAAGTAACATAAGAGATGACCAACTTGTACTATTATGACCAGCAATGACCCACCCATGATCTGGATGTTGCTTTATAATTGCTTTCATATTCCCTCATGGGTTTGTTTTGTTCCCTCAAGTAAATTTTATATTTGCTAAAAGCATAAACTATATATTGTTTCTTCTATATTTAACAGAGTGCCTAGTAATAATGTATACATTGCTGGCTCCCAATAATCTTTTATTGATTTAGTCTAACTATAAACCACAGTTAATAATGCCAATTTCACTATGATACAAGGAATGGACTTGTTATTTAATTGGTGCAGGAAGGAATCAAGTTGAAACCTCCTCTGTAATTTAGAGCCTTAGGGAGCAGCCTAGAAATATAAGTGACTTTCTGAGGATCACAAAGTCAGAGGCAGGGCTTAATCCAATCCTTCATGACTCAGTTATGAGAAATGATTATTTCTCTCTTGTATTAATAACTAATTGTTGAATCAAGACCAGGGTTTTCCCCCTTCTCCACTTCCTTATCCAGAAATCAACCAGGGTGGGAAATGTTTCTCCAAGACTTATACAGGCTAAAGAGCTAATCAAAGACAATAAAAGAAATTCTGTGTTTAGGCTAATGAGTGCATTTCTGATCATTGTGTTTACTCAGAGAATCCAAATGCTGAGAAAATGTGGATTCTCCCTTTTGTCAGACAGGTGATATGGAAAATTGATGAATCTTTTTGATGAAGACTAAGGTGATTGAAGTCACAGTACCTTCAAGACCCTCATTGAAACATAACCCACCTGTCATTATAATATTCATTCTCTCATTAATTAACTTATCAGAGTTGATTGCCACCCCCAAGAACCCCCACTCTTTCAAGGACATATAAATTGTGAGCCCAACACCATGATTTGTCCTTGGCAGTCAAGACTGATGCAGACCTCTTTTATATAATATAATAATATTATATAAAATGTTATATAATATATAATAAAATGGTTTTATATAATATATATAAATTATATATAATTTGTATAATATAATATATAAAATGATATTTATATAATATATAATAAAATTATTAAATTGTCAGAAATTATGTCTTGAACTTTTAAAAGGCCACACCATTCAGGGTATTTTGTTTGCAAACGAAGTGAAGAAAGCAAAATAAATGATTCCTTTTTCTATACAGTGATATCACGGTGGTTTAGAAAGATCACGGGCCTTGTGGTCAGTGGATTTGGACATGAATCCTACCTCTGCCAGTCATTGGCTGGGTGACATTGAGTAGGTCTCATTTTTTTCTGAACTTGTTTCTTCATCTGTCAAATGATGTAATATAAATATTTGTATCACCAACCTCCTAGGATTATTATACAGATCATATGGGGTAATGTATATAGAGTTCTCTGTAACAGTAATGTGCACTATAAATGTCAAGTATTTTTATTATATGCAACACACCACCTTAAAATTCAAATGAGCACTTATGAGATGTGAGCTGTTGTTTACAGTGATCATGGAGAGATGTAGTCAAGATTTGTGCACTTGACATTTACAAACTGTAGAATTATTCAAAGATTTATAACCCACACAAAAAACCTGGATGAATATTCTTATAACTGAGAAACAGTTTCAGCATAGTAAACATGATATTAAATATTTTTTTTAGAGGTAGGGGGAGGTTGCTGAAATATAGCATTGGTATATTGTTTGGGTTGTGTTTTTGTAAACAAGTCATGGACAAAACACTTTGCAGTATATCAAGGTAGCAGAAAATGTTTAGACTCATGCAGACCTATGATCTCAAGCTACTTTCAGGCATAACAATTATTTTAAGTGAGACTTAGCTTTTTAAAAATGTAGTAGTAAAATCAATAGAGACAAAAGGAAGTAGTCATATTGTTAGCATTAGGCTGCCTACACTTTCTTTTCATGATATGCAATGTTTCTTCAGATTATCAGTGGGTACAACCTCACACTATGGAATAGGGTAATGTGCCAATTTTTTTCCCTTCATTTTCATTAATCTTGTCAACACCCATTTTTAAAACATCAGCTATGTGACAGGCTTAGTACAGACAGAAATAAAACAGTCCCTGGCCTCAAGAAGTTTACATTTTCTAGAACTTAATTTTACTTTAGAGAAAAGCCATAGAATCATAGATTGAGATTGGAAGGGATCTTAGAGGTTATCCATAATTCTCACTTAAGACTACTAGAGTAACTTTCTTTTTTTTTGGGGGGGGGGGTTTGGTCTGTTTGTTTGCACGGCAATGTGTGCCCAGGGTCACAATCTAGTAATTGTCGAGTATCTGAGTCCAGATTTGAACTCAGATCTTCCTGACTCCAGGGCCAACACTCTATGCATTGCATCACCTAGCTGCCCCTGTAATAGCTTTCTAATTGGTCTTCCTGCCCAAAGCCTCTCTCTACTCTAGTTCATTGTCATTGCAGCTGCCAAAGTAATTTCGTAAAATGCAGGTCCAACTATCACACACACACACACACACACACACACATTTCATTTAATAAACTCCAGTGACTCCCCATTATTTACAGGAGCAAATGTAAAGTCATTTGTTTTGTATTTTATACCTTCACAACCCATCCCCTTATTCCTTTCTCATTCTTCTTATTTTTTTGCCTTACATGTAATCCACAATATAGCCATTATGGCCAATGTGCCATGTCCCATCTTGGTTGTTCCCCATTCCTGGAATATTCTTCCTCCTAACCTCAGACTCTTTGAATGCCTGGATTCTTTTAAGTCTCAACTTAAGTGTCACCCCCTCCAGGAGGCCTTTTTAGTCTCACACCTGTTAGAGCCATACCCTCTAAGGTTACTTTCAATGTACTCTATATTTATTTCCTTTACAGTGATTTATACATGTTGTATATCCTATTATAAGTTTTTTTTTCCTTTTTGGAGGGGGGAAGGTAGGGCAATTGGGGTTAAGTGACTTGCCCATGGTCATATGGCTAGTTTTGTGTTGTGTCTGAGGCAAAACTTGAACTCAGGTCCTCTTAACTCCAGGGCTGGTGCTCTATTCACTGTTCCACCTAGGTGCCCCAAGGTTACTCTTTATGGACAATTTTTTAAAATTTATTTTTCCTAATATCCACAATGCTTAGCACAATATTTAGTATGTAACATACATAAAAATAATTTTTAATTTATTGATATAATACAACCCCTTTATTTTACATATACATCAGACAAACCCAGGAAAGTGTTCATCCTAGCATTCATATCCAAGCAAGAATCAGCAGTTTGCCTAAAGCTTGGCTGGCTACATATTACCCTCAAGGTTCTAGAATACCCCTGAGAGGTTAGAAATTATTATCTAATTCCATCATTATCAAACTCCCCATTTGCATGCTTCCCCACTACAAGATTACTAGTTGAGAATCATTTAATCAGTTGGCATTAAGTGGCTTTTAGAAAGGGTTATTTATTAAGGTGGTACATTCAAAACAGTACAAAACATCTCTCCACAGTTCTGTTTTCTCCCACAAGTACATATAGCGTCGAGGGGAAAGCAGGCTTAAGCTTAGAGTATATATGACCAGGGGTAACCACTCCCTTCTAGTTGCTATAAATCCTTTTTCTCTCATTCATCATGTACTCGTATTTCCCTATATGTGCTGAATCTAGGTCCATCTTGCCTTGACTCCCCATGTGGATGCTGCTATCATCTGCTCCAGATATTGAAGACATGAAGACACTAATAGAACTAAAGGATCCATTGTTTTCCTGAATATAATACTAGGACACTGATAGGAAATTGAGAGATTCAAAGTCTTCCAGACCCTTCGAGGCAGGCAAGGTCCTCTTCTGGTCAAAAGGAGTGGGGATGGGAGTAGGGCCAGGAAGAAACATGACCAATGATGAAACTGAGGCCTTTCCTTCTTTTCCAGGCATTTCTTCATTAAGAGAATACAGAAAAGTCACATGCTATATTTTTTTGAAAAGTCTGTCATTCCAGCTAACTGTGTGCTCTTATATAGGTCCCAGAGCAGATAATGAAATCCTTTAGCCAACTGGAAAAGAACTCTGGTTTGGTGTCATTTCTCTTCGAGTGGTTTCCAAAGACTTTTCACACTTAGTCTAAGTGTTTTTTTTTTTTGTTTATTGAGATATGTTTTCATCTAATTAAAATGTGGGATTCTTTTTACTTCAACCTAATATATAAGGGAAATTGAGGCACAGAGGTTGAGTAGGTTGTTCATATGTTTCATTCCTATGAAAAATGTGAAAGTAATTATAATAATTATAATGTTTCATTTTAAAATTTGTGAAATGCTTTGCATATTGTTATGAGGATAAAATAAAATAATATTTGTAAAACACTTAGCACAGTACCTGGCAAGTAGTAAGTGCTAAATAAATGTTATCTCTTATTATTACAAATGATAAAAATATCACTATTAATATTATTATTATCTCATTTGATCTTTAAAACAGTTCTGTGAGGTAGGGGCTATTAATTTTTTTGTCATTGTTCTTGTTCTTAATTAAAGCTCATCCAGTCACCTCAGTCAATCAGTAATTGAAAATTAAACAAATACCTCCCACCTATTCAGGCCTGGGCCAAACAATGTTGGAGAGAGAAATGATGGGAACACAGATGCTGGTCACATGAAGCTCATTTGATAGGGGGTTGGGGAGAGGGGATGAGATGAGCACAGACAACTATTAGAAAATGATACAGGACAATCCACATACTAAACCATGCACTAAATGGTCACAAATAGACCAGAAGCAAACATTAGCACCATAGAATGTTAGATATAGAAGGATATTTCAGAGATCATTTAATTTGGCCTTCTCATTTTACGCTAAACAAGAATCAGCAGTTTGCCTAAAATAAGTTGGTTACTTAGTGTACCAGCTAGAACAAGGGCACAATTCTTCTAACTCCCAGGGCTGAAATTTCCATTAGGCAAGAGTATTTCATCACTAATTATGAGTTGATAAAGATTTTTTTTAAATTAAAAAGAATGCTTAGCTTTGGGGTTTCTGCTAAGATTTTTACTTTGAGTATAACTCATAATGGTAACTATCAACTTAGTTCATTTAAAGAGTTACAAACACATGCTGGTTTTAGCAAACTTTCAACATTGTTCACAGAATTTTTTCCATTAAGCAATTAATTTAAATCCAGATTGCTCTGACCTCCAGGCCCTTTGGAGAGTACTTGCTTCTCATTTGTAATTTAATTTTGCAAATGAATTTACTGTCCTTATGTTGGACTTCGAGCCCTAAGGACAAGGAATCTTCTTCCTACCTAGATAATAAGTACAGTGTGGCCTATGTTCTCTATGTCCAGGGTAAACAATTTGGAACATGGTTAAGCCAAAGTCACAGCTTTTATCTTCCTTCTCAATTCTTCTATTACTTCTTTCATTTTCCTTCTCTCCTATTTCTCATTTTCTTCTTTCTCCTTTCCTTATGCCTTATTCCTGCAAGGTGGTATACTGTTATTGGGTTTTTAAATGTTTTGGGGGGTCCTGATCTATGTTGTTCTATTCATCAAAGGAGATAACATACAAACAGGGCTTTGCAAACTTTCCGTTGCTACTTAAATTTCAATAAGTAACATAACGGTATTCTTGCCATTCCCCAATAAATGTGTTCGATATATATGAACAAGCAGTCAGTTCTCAACAGAAATTAAAACTTTTAACAACCATATGAAGGAATGTTCCAAATAGTAAGAGAAATGACTATCAAAGTAACTCTGAAGCTTGACCTTAATATTCAGCAAATTTGCAAAGATGGAAAAAATAAAAAGAGTTGATGTTAAAAGGGATCAGACACACTAATGCATCATTAATGGAGCTATGGTTTGAGATAACTATTCTGTAAATTGTGACTATAACTAAAACATTCATAGTGTTAGACCTTGAAATTAGTTTGCTAAGTACTACACCAGAGAGGTCAACGACAAATGTTTCAGATACAACAACATACTTATACTAGTACAGTTTATAGTATTGTTATCATTCATCCATCACACTCAAAGATGACCAATGACATCACCTGCTGGTGTCAAAGTTGTGCACTATTTGTCATAGCAGAGAACTGAAAACCAAGTAGATGCTCATCAAAAGGGGAATGGTTAAAGAAATTTTAGCACTTGGTTGTAATCCAATGTTACTGTGCTGTAAGAAATTATGAATACAGAGAAGTATGGAAAGACATATGAAATAATGCAAAGTAAACAGAGCCAAGAAAACAATATACATGATGATTACAACAATGTAAATGGAAAGAACAACCACCAGGAAACTGAACATCATAATGAACATTATGAGATTATAAAAATAATTTTGGCCCCAAGAAGTGATATAAGATTATTTCCCATTAAGTCCTTTCTACAAGTTGGAGTGAGAAGAGCTCACAGATATGGAACACTGAATATAATGCCAGAATTTTTATATGTGAATCAGTTTTGCTGACTTTTTCTGACTCTCTCTTTTTTGTCTTTTAATATTTTTTTTATAAAAGATGGCTCTCCAAGATAGAAGAGAAAGAGGAAATGAAGTAGAAAGAATACAGGGGGAACTCTAAGTCATACAGAAACAAAAGATATCAAAAAAGTTCTATTTTTTTAAGCCAAAGAGAAATTTATATTTTATATTGATGGTTATCTATTGACTCTATGATAAAATATAAATTCCTGAAATTTGGTATTTAAAGTCCTGAGCTACCCTTCCAGGGCTTACTACACATTGCTCCCTTTCACAAATTATATGATCTAGTCTATTTCATATTCATGAAATTTCATCTCCCATTTCCATGCTTTTACACAGAATGGTCCCTGTGCCTTGAATGCACTATATCCTTTTCTATAACTCTTATACTCATCAGCTTCTTACAAAACTCATCTCAAGAATGACCTGTTATGAGAGGCCCATTCTGATTCTTCTAGATACTCATGCCTACCCACTGCCCAAAATAATATTGTATCTATTTGTACCTACTTCAATATATTTATATAATAAAAATGTCTTTCCCCTAAGTGAATGTAGTATCCTTTAAGATATGGATTTTTTTTTCCATTTTCATCTTTGCATTCCCACAATGCCTGGCACACTACAGGTACTTAATAAATCCTTATGGATTGATTAATACCCAGTGATCTGAAGTAACTTCCATGAATTAGAACAGTATCAACATTGAATAGGATCAATAGCATTTAAAATGAACATTTTAATCTTTGGTTAAAAAAAGAAAGAAGAAAGAATGTGAATTATTTTATGTATAAAATACTCATTAAGTTGTCTTAAAAGAGAAATTTATGTCCATGAAAATGACCTAGAGACTTTAATTACAACTCAAATATTGATGACCAGTAACTATTATAATATACAAGTATTAAATGCAATGAAACAAAAGCATAATAAGTCAATTAAAGAAAAAATTTTCAATTTAACTAAAAAAAATAACTTGTTTCTTGAGGGAACAGTTTGAATTTCTGTGTTTGTATCCCCAGTTCCTCACACAGTACCTGGAATACAGTAGACAATTAATAAATGCTTTTTGAAGTTCTGTTACTGTTATCCAAAGGCCCAATAAATCAAGATGAAGGGACTGAAAGAACTGAACCACATTAACATTGATGTTCTCAGGAAATTCAAAACCAGTGAAACTAGAAGACAAAAGAAATTTCCAATGAAATAGAAAGATAATTTGTAGATTTTTTTTCTGAAGGCAAGCAAAGAAATGTAGTTGACAAGCACTTGATTTCTTTACACACCCAGAAGCAGTAAGGACCAATAATTAAATGTGCCATTTTATCATCTCCTCCAGTAAGACTCATGATGAGCCTAAACAAAGAGAGTTCCAAGAAGATAATTGAAAATTCTGGAACAATATTTGCTTCTAAAGATGGTGGGGTAGAAAGATCTTTAGAAGATCCTCCACATAAAGACAGTATGTGTAGAGTATCAGCATATACATTAATACTTATGCACTTCAAGGAAAAGTCACAAAAAGGAGAGTAAAGAAAAAAATGTTGGAAATGTAGTTGAATTATGAGGGAAAAAAAGGAGCCAAAGGCTTTTTACAACAAGCAACTATTTCATGAATAGTTTCTTCCAAAAAAAGTGTTGGATATTTGAGATAATTAATGTTGAACAATATTACAGGAAAAGAATCTAACTATGTCTCAATAAGCTTTTGAAAATAGTCACTGAAGTTAGAGCATTATTAACCCAAATTAACTGTGTTTATGCATATTTTTATAGTAAAAGTCGAATCAACATCAAATAATTTTTTTAAAAAGGACAATTATCATAAATCCAGACTTCTAGGAATGCTTAAAGACCATCTACTTCAACTCCTTTATTTTACATTTAAGCAAACTGAGGCCCAGAGGAGTTAAGTGACTCGCACAAGGTCACACCAGAATTAATTGGTAGAGTCACCTTCAAATTAAGGTACAATGATTCTAAGTACTGTACTATTTTCAATTCATCATATCATCTATTTTGCATATAATTGTATTACCTTTAACATGAATTATTTTGTCTAATAGAAAGCTAACTTCTTAAGGAAACAAATTACTTCATTTTTGTTTTGAATCAATAGTTCTTATCATAATAAATACTTGTTAGATGGATGGATGAATACTATTTCATTTTTTACTCTTCTAAAGAATGTGTATATGCTAAATCTATGAATCATGACCTATTTAATTACCCACTATCTCTCAGACCTTATGTTAGGCACTGAAACAGACAAAAAAAAAAAACAAATAATTTATGTGCTCGTATGGCTTACATTTTGTCAGGGGAGACAACATATATCCACATACATAAACATGTAATGCAAAATGAATATGTGATAATAAAATGCATAGTAAAGTAGGAGACTAGCAACTTCAAGGAGCAGGAATGTTATTATATGGAAGATGATTACTGAGTTTTATCAGAAAGGAAGTGAGAGATTCTATGAGGCAGGAGTGAGGCAGGAGTGCATTCCAGTCATGGGGAATATGAACATAAAGTCACAGAACTGGGAGATTTAGTGCCATGCATAAGGAATGAAAGAAAACCAGTTGGGTTGGGCTGTATGCTACAGGAAGGGAGTAATGTATAATGTATAATGAGGTTAGAAAGGTCAGTTGGATTTAAGTTTTACAATATATTTAAAAAAACAGAGTTAATTTAGTAGAAGAGTGTTATAGATCAATACAAAAGAAAACATCACTTTGGCATCTGGGTGAAGTATGAATTGGAGTAGGAAGATTCTTTGTGCAGAGAAACTATTTAGAAAATATTGCAATACTCAAGGCAAGGCATGAAGAGTGACATCATCAAGAGCAATCCAGGTGTTTGGAAGAAGGATGGGTTTGGGGCAATGAAAGAAATTCTGATGTGGACATGTTAGGATACCTCTGGGAAGTTCAATTTATAATGTGTGTTACTAGAACTCAGAAAAGAACCTAAACTAGATACATTGATACAGGAGTCATCAACTTAGAGATAATAATTAAACTCAGGTGAATTCTTGAGAAAATTAATCAATCAATCAATCTTTATTAAGTACTTCCTATTATGTGTCAGGCACTGTGCTAAGTGCCAGAGATATAAAAAGAGGCAAAGAGACAGTCCCTGCCCTCAAGAAACTTACAGTCTAATGGGGGAGGCAACATGTGATGAAATACATACAAAGCAAGATATATACAAAATAAATAGGAAATAATTAAAAGAGGGAAAGCACTGGAATTAAGAGAGGTTAGGCAAAGCTTCTTATAGAAGGTAGAATTTTTGCTCAGACTTAATGGAAGCAAAAGAGGTTAGTATTCAGAGAGAAGAGAGCACTCTAGGCATGAGGGACAGCCAGAGAAAATGCCTGAAACTGAGAGATGGAGTCATCTTGTTAATAGAACAACCAAGATGCCAGTGTCACTAGAATGTAGAATGTGTCCAGTAAGCTGTGTGAAGAGAGACTGTGTTTAAAGAGGTAAGAGAAGAAGGCCAAGGACAAAAGTTTTGGGTGCACACCAACAGTTAAAGTTCCTGATATTCCTGGTAATCCAGCAGAAAAGAATGAGGAAGAATGTTCATATGTGTAGAAAGAGGACCAAGAAAAAGTAATATGAAAACCCAGAGAGGAGAGAGTATTCAGGAAGAAATAGTAATTACCAGAATCAGATGAAGTAGAGAAGTAAAAAACTATGAGGTCTAAGAAAATACAATCAGATTTGGCAATTAGGTCATAACTGGTAACTTTGGGGAGACAAGTTTAATTTGAGTAAAGAGGTCAGAATACACAGTGAAGAAGCTTAAGAAGATGGTGTGAGGAAAGGAAGAAGAAAAAAACTAGTGTAGAAATGTTTTTCTGGGAGTTTGGCAGAGATAAGGAAGAGAGAGATTTCAGATGATAGATTGAGAGCCTTGCAGACTCTATCTAGGGAAGGTGTTACAACAATAAGTAAGTTCTGATTGTATTTATAAACAAAAAGGGAAGGATTTAAGATCAGTGAAAGAGAGAGGATGGTTGAAGGGGCAATTTGATGAAATCTAGCAAGGCAGTCAGTGAACAACCATTCGTAAAGCACCTACTACATGCAGGCAACTGTATTAAATTCTGGGGATACAAAGGCAAAATAATAAGAATAGGCTTTATTTTCAAAGATTTCAGAGTTGAATGGGGAATCAACATGCAAGTTATTATGTTTTATTTTATTTAATAGCATTTTATTTTATTCCAATTACATTAAAAGTTAGTTTTCAACATTTATTTTTATAAGATTTTGAGTTCCAACTTTTTCTCCATCCCTCCCTTCCCTCCCCTTCCCAAGGTAGCAAGCAATTTGATGTTATACATGTGCAATCCTATTAAACGTATTTCTATTTTATCATGTTATAAAAAAAAGAACTAGAACAAAAGGGAAAACCCAAGAGAAAGAAAAGTGAAAACAGTATGTTTCCATCTGCATTCTGGTTCCAAAGTTCTTTCTCTAGATGTGGATAGCATTTTCAATCATGAGTCTTGTGGAATTGTTTTGGATCATTGTATTGCTAAGAAGAGCTAAGTATATCATAGTTAATCATTGCAGAATGTTGCTGTTATTGTATGTAATGTTCTCTTGGTTCTGCTCACTTCACTCAGCATCAGTTCATGTAAGTCTTTCCAGGTTCTTGTGAAATCTGCCTGCTCATCATTTCTTATAGAACAATGGTATTCCATCACATCCATATACAACTTCTTTAACCATTCTTCAATTGATGGACATCCCTTCAGTTTACATTTCTTTGCCACCACAAGAAGAGGTGCTATAAATATCTGTGTACATCTTGTCTTCTTCAATTTTTATGCTCTCTTTGTGACATAGACCTAGTAATGGCATAGCTGGATCAAAAGGTATGCACAGTTTTATAGCCTTTTGGGTATGGTTACAAATTGTTCTCCAGAATGTTTGAATCAATTCACAATTCCATGAACAGTGCATTGGTGTTCCAATTTTCCCCTACCTCCAAAATTTATCATTTTCCTTTTCTTCATATTAGCCAATCTTATAGGTGTGAAGTGGCATCTCAAAGCTTAATTTTCATTCCTTTAATCAATAGTGATTTAGAACATTTTTAATATGACTATAAATAGCTTTACTTTCTTCATCTGAAAACTGTCTGTTCATATTCTTTGATCATTTATCAATTTGAGAATTACATATTCTTTTTTTTAAAGCAATTGGGGTTTAATAACTTGCTCAAGGCTACATGACCAGTTTTGTGGGGGGGGAGGGGAGTGGATGGGTGTTAAGTATCTGAAGCCAGAAACGATCCTGGGTCCTCCTGACTCTGGAGCTGGCACTCTTACTCACTGCACCACCTAGCCACCCCAAATGACTTATATTCTTAGAAATTTGACTCAGTTCTCTATGTATTTGAGAAATGAGACCTTTATCAGAAACACTGGCTGTAAAATAACTGTTTCCCACTTTTCTGTTCTCCTTCTGATCTTGGTTGCATTGGTTTTGTTTGTGCAAAACACTTTTAATTTAATGTAATCAAAATGATCCATTTTGCATTTCACAATGTTCTCTTTCTCCTCTTTGGTCTTAAATTTTTCTTTCTCCATAGATATGACAGGTAAACTATTCTTTACTTTCCTAATTCGATTATGGTATCATCCTCTGTCTAAATCATGTTCCCATTTCAAACTTATCTTGCTATAGGATATGAGATGGTCTATGCCTAGTTTCTGCCATACTAATTTTCCTGTTTTCCCAGCAGTTTTTGTCAAATAGTGAGATATTATCTCAGAAGCTGGAGGCTTTAGATTTAGCAAACAGTTTATTAATATAGTCATTTACGACTGTGTCTTGTGTACCTAATATATTCCACTAATACACCAACCTATTCCTTATCAATTACTATTGATGATTGCTACTTTATAATATAGTTTTAGATGTGGTATTGCTAGGTCATCTTCCTTTCAAATTTTTTTAAACTTTGCATTATAATTCCCTTGATATTCTTAACATTTTTTTTCTTCTAGATGAATTTTGTTATTTTTTCTAGCTCTATAAAATAATTATTGGGAGTTTGATTGGTATGGCACTGAATAAATAAATTAATATAGAAAGAACTCTTATTTTTATTCAATTATCTCAGCCTACTCATGAGCAATTGATATTTTTCCAGTTGTTTAGATCTGACTTTATTCATGTAAAAAGTGTTCTGTAATTATGTTCATATAGTTTCTGGGTTGGTCTTGGCAGGAAGACTCCCAATATTTTATATCCTATACAGTTATTTTAAATGGAATTTTTCTTTCCATCTCTTGTTAACTGGACTTTGTTGGTGATAAGTAGAAATGCTGATGATTTGTGTAGTTTTCTTTTATATTCTGCAACTTTGCTAAAGTTGTTAATTGTTTCAATTAGTTTTTTTAATTTATTCTCTATGATTCTGTAAGTATACTATCATATCATCTGTAAAAGTGATAGTTTTGTTTCCTTATTCCCTACTCTAATTCCTTCCATTTATTTTTCTTCTCTTATTTCTAAAGCTAGATTTTCTAGTACAACATTGAATAACAGTGGTAAAAACATGAGTTCTTGTTTTACTTCTGATCTTATTGGGAAAGCTTCTAGCTTATCCCCATTACATATAATGCTTTCAGTTAGTTTTGAGTAGATACTACTTATTTTAAGGAAAATTCCATTTCTTCCTATGCTTGCTAGTGTTTTTAACAAGAATGTGTGATGTATTTTGTCAAATATTTTTTCTGCATCTTTTGAGATAATCATATAATTTCTCTTAGTATTGTTACTGATGTTGTCAATTATACTGATAGATTTCCTAGTATTAAACCAGCTCTGCATTTCTGGTATAAGTTCCATCTGATCATAGTGTATTATCCTCATAATAAGTTGCTGAAATCTCTTTGCTAATATTTTATTTAAAATCTTTTTTGCATCAATATGCATTAGGAAAATTAGTTTATAATTTTATTTCTGTTTTGGCTCTTCCTTGTTTAGGTATAAGAACTATATTTGTGTCATAAAAAAATTGCAAGGATTCTTCCACCTATTTTTCCAAACAGTTTATATAGCATTGGAATTAATTGTTCATTAAATATTTGCTCTTGTAAATACATCTGGCCCTGGAGATTTTTTTCTTAGGGAGTTCATTGATGGCTTTTGCAAATTCTTTTTTCTAAAATGGGGTTGTTTATTTTATTTCCTCTTTTGTTAATGTGGGGAATTTATTGTTTTGTAAATATTCATCCATTGCATTTCGATTGTCAGATTTATTGGCATATAGTTACACAAATTACTTCCTTATTATTGATTTAACTTCCTCTTCATTGGTAGTGAATTGACACTTCATTTTTTATACTGATAATTTGTTTTTTTTCCTTTCTCTTTAAAAAACAAATTAATTGAAGGTTTATCTATTTTATTGTTTTTTTCATAAAATCAAATCTTAATTTTATTTATAAATGTAATAATTTTCATACTTTCAATTTTATTAATCTCTGTTGACCTTCACAATTTCTAATTTGGTATTTAATTGGGGATTTTAAATTTGTTCTTATAGCTTTTTTAATTCCATGCCTACTTCACTGACCTGTTCTTACTCTATTCTATTCATATAAGCATTTATTTAAAGATATAAAATTTCCCCTAAGAACTGTTTTGTCTGCATATATTAAGTTTTAGTATGTTGCCCCATAATTGTCATTCTCTTGGAAGAAGTTATTGATTATTTCTATGATTTTTGTTTGACCCACTCATTCTTTAGGATTAAATTATTTAGTTTTCTATTAATTTTAGCTTATCTTTCCATGGATTTTTATTACACATAATTTTTATTGCATAATGTTCTGAAAAGGATGTGTTTAATATTGCTGACATTATGAACTGGATGGTAAGGTTTTTCTACCCTAATACATGGTCATTTATATATATATGTGTGTGTGTGTGTGTGTGTGTGTGTGTGTGTGTGTGTGTGTGTGT